>NW_024747729.1:0-52500 GCF_018991925.1 Homarus americanus | reverse complement strand
ATGTCTCTCTGTCTCTCCCAGTGACAGGAGCAGTGTAGTCCCTGCTGTCACTGCCCTCAATCTCCTCTTGTTGACATAAACTCTCACTTGCCTTCACTATTTTCACCGTCTTCTTTCTCCCTGCTGCCGCTTCTCCCTGCTGTCGCTTTTTCTCCGTTACCGCTTCTCCCTGCTACCGCTTCTCCTCCCTGCTGCCGCTTCTCTTCATTGTCTACGAATATAAAAGAATTAAAACCTCTATATATTATTGTTTGGAATACGACCGTGGTAAAAGGGATCAAGTGTTCAAATGCCTGTGAATAATAAATGATCCAATACCATTAAATAATAGATGAATGAATACTGTCAACAGAATTTTCAAATATAGCGTGTTCGATTCTCTTGTTTATAATGAGGTACTTATGGCGTAATATTTCAGGGTTTATAGTGTGTGTGTGTGTGTGTGTGTGTGTGTGTGTGTGTGTGTGTGTGTGTGTGTGTGTGTGTGTGTGTAAAATTGTCGAGAGGATGAGACGAATAAATAAAAGGCTGATAAAAAAGGTCAATGTTCAAATAGCGTTAAATAATAGATGAATCAAGAGACTCAACTCCAAACAACAAGGCGGAATATTTAAGGGCGTAAAGATGTTGGAGGAGCGACGTTCAATTGTTGGGGCAGCGTGTTCAAGTCACCAGCAGGCAGGGCCGGGCTGCACGCCAGATACCTCACATAACCTCAGCTAAATCATGCGAGAATCTCCCTCAGCTGCTCTGATAGCGCTCTATATCACACAACAAGCGGCCCTGATCCTAACGCTCTAATGTTCTGCCCACGGATCACAAAACGAACATTTTTTAAGTCATCGATTAGATTGGGAAAATCGACTCGGCAGTTCGCACTTCCAGCGGTGCTTGGCATCCGCCTGAGGGTGGAGGAGGGAGGAGGTGGTGAGGCGGGACTCGGGAGTGGGCACGGCAGGTCAGTTGTTGCCGAGATTGTGAGAGGAGAGGCTGTATCCGCCACGCTCCGGGCGCCACTTGTCGTAACCCACGGATATTTAGCGCCCCCTTCGAAGTCACAGCGCCCTTTTCTTGTGGAAACTTAAGTGTGTTGTTGAGTCGTAGTGGTGCTCGTGAGGTGATTACCCAGTGCGTGTGAGTGGTGAGGCCCTACAAGTGGCCAAACGTGTGTTTTGGAGTTAGTGAATCGGAAAGTCGTGTCCCTCGTGAAGCGGGCTAACAATTGTTGTGTTATCGTGTAGAGGATCTGGAGCCGTTAGTGTGCCGGGGAGGGGTAAGATGACACGGGGGTGCACGTAGAGGTGAGTGTGGGAGAGAGAGCACACTCCGGCTCGTAGATGTATATGAATGGGAGTGATTTTGCCTGGACCAAGCTCAAGATGCACTACAAGTTGCTACTCCTGGCCATCTTGCTCTTCGTCGCTCCACAGGCTCTCAGCAAGCGTAAGCCGACCAGGAGATGCCCAGGTCAGTACATTACTCACCCTTGTGTACCCAAAAGCTACATACAGTACAGACAAAGTTCTTAATATCTATACAAAATGATATCACCGTCTGTCTGTCTGTCCGTCCGTGAAGGCGACCGTTGAACCACATATCAGGAAAACTGTTGATTGTGTGTGATGAATATTTATTATATATTGTGATAATTAATGACCTACCTGTATCTACCTGTTATTAGTGTTGTCTCAGGTAAGATTCACGAGGCTGCTGCTGTACACTCTGGCTACCTGTGGCTCGCTTGTTGACGCAGGTAACCAAATCCCCCCCCTGTGTGTGTGTGTGTGTGTGTGTGTGTGTGTGTGTGTGTGTGTAGTATTGATTATCGACACAAACTTACACTATTACCTGAGTATCATGTAATTTGCAATATTAAAGGCGACAGCATATACCTGATACTATGATTAGTACGAGTTACCTGCTGTTTAGAAAAGTTTACAAGGAAAAAGTATCTAAGTAGACATTCATAAAGTATTAAAACCTTTTACGTTCCCTTTAAAACTTTTATTTCTTAAGTCCTTGACACTTTGTACCTCAACCGTAGTCTCAAAAGTAAACGATTACTTCAAACATTTATACTCTCGTGTGTGTGTGTGTGTGTGTGTGTGTGTGTGTGTGTGTGTGTGTGTGCGCGCCATTTAGTCAGCGTTGGGGGCCCTAGTGAGGAGAGAGGGAGAGAGACGCCAGGCTGGGAAGATCTTACATCAATTTCTTAGTTTCTCTCCCTCAACCCTCTGGAATCTGTACCCCACCATGACACCTCCCTAGAGTAGTTGTTTACTCTACTCCCACTAACTCCCACCTCACCCACTCTCCCCTCACCCCCCATTAACCCCTCACACCACCTCACCCCCCACCCACCATTGTCCCCCTCACCCCTCCATTTACTCACCCCACCCCCCCATTAACTACTTTTCGAAATGGTTGTTAATTACGACCTCGATGTCTCTTATATGGTGGTAGTGGTGATAGAGGTTTCTGTTAGGCTGAATCGGTAGTCGCTTATTTAGATGGGGGGGAAGTGTAGGTTATGAGGTAGGTGTGTTTAGTGGGTCGGTAGAGGTGGTGTAACTCATGTTGTAGTCGGTGTAACTCATGGCTTTAAGCGTAACTCAAAGATTCTGTAACTCATAATATAGGTGTAAGGAGGAAGAGGAGGTACAATGCGTTAAAGAATCCTCCTAACATCAGTAGTGGTAGTAGTAATAGTAGTAGTAGTAGTAGTAGTGATAGTGGTAGTAGTAGTAGTAGTAGTAGTAAATTCAGCGAGGGTGGATAGGAAGAATCAAACCCTGGGTGACTCTGGTCGGCTGGTTACCACGCTGCCTCTCTGATGCGACGCCACCAACCCAACCTCCCCGACAAACATTCATACAGTTTTTCATTTTATTCATTATTTCTCTTCCTCTGATTTTTTTTTATCTGTAAGAAATATATAATAAATATATCCGTATTGTATAAAATTTCCAATATGTGTAAAAAGTTTGTTATTGTTTTCTAATTATTTAAACCGTAACGTAAATATTAAAATAAATAAAATCATCATTGCCTTCGAACTTGTGAAAATTTTCTCCCGAATATTTTGTTTAAAAGGTTTAATTTTTACCTTTGAATATTACAGTTGTGTTTTAAGTCTGGAAGTTGAAATAGTTTTTTTTTTATTCTCGTGTTTTAAGTTTTAATTCCTGCTAAATGTTAAAATGATAATTATAGTTTGAGAATGAAGAAGACTTTTACGAAAACTTCTTCCGCCATCTTGACAAGTAGAGACTAAAGGTTGCTAAACTTTGTTCTGAATTTGGTTTATGTTTTAACTTAGGAATGCGTCTCGTGTGTGTTTCGTGGGGAAGTTTTAATTTGGTAATGGTTTAATTTTGGTGTTTTAAATCTTTGTTTTTTGTGTTTGTTTTATTATTGTGTTTTGTGGTTTAGTGATGTTTTTATTCACTTATCAGAAATGGATTATTATTATTATTAATATCATTATTATTATTATTATTATTATTATTATTATTATTATTATTGGTATTGTTGTTATTATTATTATTATTATTATTATTATTATTATTATTATTATTAACATTATTATTATTATTATTATTATTATTATTATTATTATTATTATTATTAACATTATTATTATTATTATTATTATTATTATTATTATTATTATTATTATTATTATTTCAACACTACCTCCCCCCCACGCCAGGTAAGCCGACCTGGCCAGGTATATTAATTTATAACACACTGACCATGTAGATGAAGGCAGAATAAAATAACTGTTAATGTTGATACAATAATAATGACAATACAGTTTATTTATTGTTGTCGTGCATTAAATTAAAAGAAATATTGTACTGTAATAATAACCACTACTACTACTACTACTACTACTACTACTACTACTACTACTACTACTACTACTACTACTACTACTACTACTACTACTGCTGCTACTACTACTAACATTAGTTCATTACCTTACCTTATTAGAATCAGTAATATAATAAGTACTTAAAATTATCGTTATTAACACCATCTGAGCACCATAAACATAACACCAGGAACTAACACCAAACACCAGGAACTCAACACCAGTCTTAACACCAGACTTAACACCAGACTTAACACCAGGGACTTAACACCAGGAACTTAACACCAGGAACTAACATCAGGAACTTAACACCAGACTTAACACCAGGAACTTAACACCAGGAACTTAACACCAGTCTTAACACCAGACTTAACACCAGACTTAACACCAGACTTAACACCAGGGACTTAACACCAGGAACTTAACACCAGTCTTAACACAGACTTAACACCAGACTTAACACCAGGGACTTAACACAGGAACTTAACACAGTCTTAACACCAGACTTAACACCAGACTTAACACCAGGGACTTAACACCAGGGACTTAACACCAGGAACTTAACACCAGGAACTAACATCAGGAGCAACACCAGACTTAACACCAGGAACTTAACACCAGGAACTTAACACCAGACTTAACACCAGACTTAACTGAGAACAACACCAGTCATAACACCAGAAACTTAACACCAGGAACTATACCTGCAGGAACAGAACACAGAGACAACACACCAAACACCAGGAACGCAACATCGGTCTGCTTACCGGAGCTTAACACAGACTTAGCACCGAGGAACCAACATGACACCAGGAACTCCAGCACCAGTCTTAACACCAGACTTAACACAGACTTAACACCAGGAACTCATCACCAGTCTTAACTTACCAGACTTAACTGAGGAACTCATCACCAGACTTAACACCAGACTTAACACCAAGACAACACAAACACAGGAACTCCAACACCAGTCTTAACACCAGACTTAACACCAGACTTAACACCAGGAACTTAACACAGGAACTAACATCAGGAACTAACACCAGGAACTCAACACCAGACTTAACACAAGGAACTAACATCAGGAACTAACACCAGGAACAACACCAGTCTTAACACCAGACTTAACACAGACTTAACATCAGGAACTCAACACCAGTTTTTAACACCAGGAACTCAACACCAGTCTTAACACCAGGAACTTTACCAGGAACTAACATCAGGAACTTAACACCAGTTTTGCCACCAGGAACTCAACACCAGTTTAACACCAGGGAACTCAACACCAGTTTAACACCAAGAGACTTAACACCAGTCTTAACACCAGGAACTCCAATACCAGTCTTAACACCAGACTTAACACCAGGAACTTAACACCAGGAACTAACATCAGGAACTTAACACCAGGAATACTTAACACCAGTCTTAACACCAGGAACTTAACACCAGTCTTAACACCAGGAACTCAACACCAGTCGTAACACAAGTCTTTAACACCAGGAACTCAACACCAGGAACTAACATCAGGAACTTAACACCAGGAACTAACACCAGGAACTAACATCAGGAACTTAACACCAGTCTTAACACCAGGAACTAACACCAGGAACTTAACACCAGGAACTCAACACCAGTCTTAACACCAGGAACTCAACACCAGTCGTAACACAAGTCTTTAACACCAGGAACTTCTCTCGTTGACTCTGAGGTAACAGATTAAGTTCTTCATTGGTTCGTCTTTAAGATTGAATGATACATGACCTTAAACCACATCCTAACTACGTGACCTTAAACCACATCCTAACTACGTGACCTTAAACCACATCATAACTACGTGACCTTAAACCACCTCATATTATTGTGACCTAAAACCAACTCGTAACTACAGTATGTGACCTTAAACCACCTAGTAACTACGTGACCTTAAACCACCTCGTAACTACGTGACCTTAAATCACCTCGTAACTACGTGACCTTGAACTAACATCACACCTGTTTTTGCTAATTATCAGATTTACCTTTTGTTATTTACCTGGCTTACCTGTGTGTTTTAATTAACTGCTGTACCTGCCTCGTATATTGGATTATTACCTGACTTACCTGTGTGGGTTAATTAGTTATCTGATTGATCTGTGTGGCTTAATTACCTGTGTCTGTTGATTACTTATTTCAATTGTGATAATTACCTTACTCACCTGTGTGGCCTAATTACTGACTCACATGTGTATCTCTTAATTATCTGTGGCATCTGTGTCCAAATTATCTCACCTGTGCCATAATTATCTCACCTGTATCCTAATTATATCACCTGTCCCATAATTATCTCACTTGTGTCCTAATTATCTCACCTGTGACCTAATTAAGTCTCTCACCTGTATTCTAATTGCTTCTGACTAAATTGAATATCTAACCTGTCACTATTAATTATCTTTCTCACCTGTGTGTGTGTTAATTACGACTCACCTTAACATATGTAGTATTTATCATCTTACCTGTGTGTCTTAATATCTTAACTCAACTTTGTTAATTACTACACACCTGTGTGTTAATTACTTACCTGACTCACCTATGTGTTAAATACCTTACCTGTTACCTGTGTGTTTACCTCCCTGACTCACCTGTGCGTTAATTACCTAATATACCTGTGTGTTAGTTACCTGAATCACCTCTCTGCTAATTACCTTACTTACCTGTGTTATACTTCAATTTTATCGTTTGCTCTGGTTATTATTATTATTATTATTATTCGAAGTATTAATATTATTACTATGGTTGTTATTAATCAGCCCATTAAGGTAAATAAACAATTTAACTACGTCATTTGAGCTGAAAATTACACGATATACCTTCACACGCTACACAAGTGACAGCCAGACTCATAAAACACAAATCCTTTATATAAACACAAAGTCTACCCGCCTTTACTGACCAACCAATACTGTTTTTTACCGCAGTGAGGGAGTTTTTTTTAAGTTACGATTCGTTATATTCACTTCCGGGTGTATGACAGGTGGTGGTAAATTTTTGTCCAGTGTTATGTATGTATGCACTGTACGTATGTATGTATGTATGTATGTATGTATGTATGTATGTATGTCTGACGGTCACTAACATAGCCTCACTTGCCATGTATCTACGTCACAGTGGGGTAGAAATAAGTTGTTTTTGTTGTAGAAGTTGTACAAAAATAATAACCCGAATGCACACGGTGTCTTAATAACCTTGGGTCGATTCACCTGAGTCTACAACAACTACAACAACAAGTTAAATTACAATGATGCTAATAGTCCTAGTATAGCTATTTAAAACTCCAGAAATAACATCTAAAATAATCACAACAGTACAAAATAGCCTTTACAACTTCTATTATAACCACCACAACAAAAAACGAATATATCAACATTATATTTTAGCTTCATGTTGGAAAATAACAAGGAAACGAGCCATTGTTGTTAGGGCGGGGAGCAGCTCAGGACACATGGATGTAACCCGGAATTATTGAACATCCGGTAATTACGATTATTACACATATAATTAGTTTTTTTTTCCGGTTTATAAAGATTGACGTAAAGTTTATTCGATTTTTTTTTCTTGTATCTTAGGAATAATTAAAATAGTGAGATAATTGTCTATACAGTATAGTAATTAAAAATAGATTAGCTTATTGAGCAAAAACTTACTAAAATATATAGATATCAGTTAAAAATGTCTTCATTGGATTAGGTTAAGGTAATTTAGGTTAGGTTAAGTGAGGTTAGGTTAGGTAAAGGTAGGTTAGGTTAGTAGAGAATATCGTTACAATATGGGTGATTTGAACAATATGATACCAGAGTTGAGAGAAAGATGTAAATTATCAATATTGTTCGTCCTATCAGCCATAATGTTTCGTTTGTCGTAAAGTTAAATAATATGGCAGAGGATAATGTTACTGAGGATGTACCTTAACCTAACCTTTAGGGTTATGTACCTGATACCCATGACTTTAACCATGGATATTGTTTTTTTATTGTGGGGGGGGTCTCTCTCTCTCTCTCTCTCTCTCTCTCTCTCTCTCTCTCTCTCACAGTCAAAATTTAACACTTAAAGAGGAAAGATTGCGGAAAAGGTTGAATAATTGCAGGTAATTATCTCCAGCACAGGTGATCACAATACTAAAGGTGGCAGGACAGGTGAGGTGAACCAATGATGATGATGGTGTTGATAGTGATGATGGTGTTGATGATGATAATGATGATGATGATGATGGTGTTGATAGTGATGATGATGGTGTTGATAGTGATGATGATGGTGTTGTTAGTGATGATGATGGTGATGGTGTTGATAGTGATGATGGTGATAATGATGATGAAACTGGTGTATACAACTCTATGGTTTCTGTATATCACATTTCAATCTAAGGAGTTTAATTTCCTATGACTTTATTAATGTTTATTTTCTCTAATATATTTTACCTTTAGTCAGTCACCGTACAATTTATTTTACCTATTAAAAAGAATAAATTAATCCCACAGTAATTAGGATTTTGACATAAATTTGTGTTTTAGATTACGAATGGTTAAAAATCGAGGGGGGTTAGAATTTTTATAAACATGTAATTAATCGTTTTAGGTTTAGTAATCGATTAATTAAATTTTAATATATGATTGATTTTTATTGTGAAAAGATGGAAATTTTAAGAGAAATTAATTATTAGGTGAACATTATTAATTAACATGAAATAATGAAGTGATGTTATTGGTTATGTTAATGTTTCTTATTAACAGTGGAAGAATGTTGTTAAGATCACTCATCATGGTGACTGTGTCTTGTAAGGTTAAATTCCCGAGTACGATGAGTTATGTCTTTGAGTACGGTGTGTTTTGTGTCCTTGAGTACGACGACTTGTATACCTTGAGTACGATGATTTAATGTCATCGAAACTGGCATTATACTCATTTGCCTCTGTCTACCCAGCAGTAATTGGGACCTGGATGTTAATCGATTTGCGGATCGTGTTCCGGGGTAATGGTTAGCCAGTGCAGTTGGCGAGTTGTCCGGTCTTCTCGGATTATTCCTTGACACTGTGTCATGCAGCTCGTTAACTCAGGGTGTGGTTGTTGTGTTGGTGACAGCTTCTACACCTTAAACAAATTCACGCCTAGGTGGCCCTTGGGCCGGCCATCCTCGTTACATGAGGGGCAGCCGTTATATATACTCATTATACTCAAGAGGTTAATAGTTATAGTACTTGGGAGGAGGAGAGAGAAGTCGTATTTATAGTACCGTGTTGACTACAGTGAGGAGGGAAGGAGGCAATTTTAGTGTTGTTATAATTTTATTTGTTTACACTTTTTGGGGGAATGGGTGGCGGAAGTGACGTAGGTGTTGAGCAGTTGTTAGGGGTTGCTAGAATGGTTAATTGACGTGGTGTGTGTGTGTGTGTGTGTGTGTGTGTGTGTGTGTGTGTGTGTGTGTCAGTAGTGTCATGGCGGCCACTTGTCGCCTCTCATAAATCACTCAGTGTTGGTGGTGTGTGGGGCACCCGCCTGTCCGTCTCTACCTCTCTCTCATTCTCCTCCTCTTTCTTTGGTTCTTCCTCTTCTTTCTTTTCTTTCTCCTCCTCCTCCACCTTCCTCTCCTCTTCTTCTTCCTCCTCTTCTTCCTCCTCCTCCTCCGCCTTCTTCCTTCTCATTTATCTCACTTTTCTTCTTCTCACCAACTTCTTATCCTTACATCTGTCTTCCTCCTCTTCTTCTGTCTTAATCTTCCCCTCCTCCTCCTCTTCTTGTGACCTTAACCCTTCTGGTGTTTTAAAGTGTGACGCTATTAATGCTGTGTGACGGATGTAGGTTGTAATGGTGTGACGTGTAAGTTCCCGTGTTGTAGTGTAACGGTTGTAATGTTGTAACGCAGAAATTAGTATACAGTATTTTATAATATATAGTGTAACGGTTATTATGTTGTAACGGTTATAATATTGTTGTAACGCAGAAGTTCGTGTTATGAGAGAGACATGTTTCTGGTGTTATGAATTCCGTCTGTGTTGTGGCGGCTGTGATCATAACCGCAGCTGTGAAGGAACATATTGGTTGCGTGACTCCAGTCAACTCGCTCTATACACGACACGTCACCATATTTTTACTACGTGTGTGTGTGTGTGTGTGTGTCTGTCTGTCTGTCTGTGTCTGTGTGTAAAAGAGAGAATTCATTTGTCTATGCGTGTGTATGTGTGTATGTGTATATTTATGTGTGTGCGTCTATTTATACGTGTATGTGTATGTATCAGTCAGATCAGTCAGGCTAATCAGTCAACCAGTCAATTATAGTCAGTCAACCAGAACTCACCCCAATCAGTCAATTATACAGTCAGTCAACCCAAAACTCATCCAGTCAAAAGACATACGTTCACAGAGTAACCTAACGTAGCCAAAACAAATCCCACCTCCCACAACTTGACGTCTGTGGTGGAGGGAAGAATTTCACATCCTCAGCTTACATATATTTACCATTACGGCCGCGTGTTAACTCTCTCTCTCTCTCTCTCTCTCTCTCTCTCTCTCTCTCTCTCTCTCTCTCTCTCTCTCTCTCCAATAAAGACACTTATCTCCAAAGACCGTCTGAGAGATGATGAGACGTAGAGTGAGAAAACGAGACCAAGAGACGAAGAGCGAGATAACGAGACCAAGAGACGTAGAGCGAGATAACGAGACCCAGAATGAGATCAAGAAACGTACAACGAGACCCAGAACGAGATAAGACAGACGTAAAACGAGATCGAGAGACGTAGAGCGAGATAACGAGACCCACAACGCCTTGGAAGAACCTAAGATTCAGTAAAATAAAATAGAAATGATAATATCTCGTGTTTAGGTGAGGGAGGGGTGGGGAGAGGGAAGGAGGGTGGGAGGAGGTGAGAGGAGGTGGGGGAGAGGTGAGAGGAGGGGGTGGGAGAGATGAAGGGGTGGGGGAGAAGTAAGGGGTTTGGGCTAGGTGAGGAGATGGGGAAGAGAGAGTGGGGGAAAGGTGTGAGGGGTAGGGGAGTGAGAGGAGAGGAGGTGGGTTTATCTGACAGGGGGCGAATGTGGGTGTATCTCTGCTCGATCTTTGGCCAACCCTACCATATTCTCTCTCTCTCTCTCTCTCTCTCTCTCTCTCTCTCTCACACACACATTCCAGGAAATAATGGGAAAAGTCATTTACAGTCAGACACAGAACATGACTGATGTATACCAATGCATTCACTACCAACCATTTTATTTACGTGTTGTGGCGCGGTAATGGTGCACTGGGAGGGTGTTCACTCCTATAGGTTACTAAGGAACGCCACATACGAGTAATTCTACGCCTTTATTTGTGTGTTTTAGGGTGTAATGGTGTTGGAGGGGTATGTTGTTATTGTTATTATTATTATTGTTCTCAGGTAGGGCAGTTCTCAGGTAGGGAAGTTCTCAGGTAGGGAAGTTCTCGGGTAGGGAAGTTCTCAGGTAGGGAAGTTCTCAGGTAGGGAAGTTCTCAGGTAGGGAAGTTCTCAGGTAGGGAAGTTCTCAGGTAGGGAAGTTCTCAGGTAGGGAAGTTCTCAGGTAGGGAAGTTCTCAGGTAGGGAAGTCTCCCCATGTAGGGTAAAGTTCTCGGGTAGGCCCTCAGGGCTAGTTCCCAGGCAGGGAATTTCAGGCAGGGAAGTTCCTCAGGTGGGGAAGCTCTCGGCTGGGAAGTTCTCAGGCAGGGAAGTTCCCTGGGCAGGGAAGTTCCCAGGTAGGGAAGTTCCTCAGGCAGGGAAGTTCTCAAGCAGGGAAGTTCACAGGGAAGTCTCCAGGTAGGGGAAGTTCCCAGGCAGGGGTAGCCCCAGGCAGGGAAGTTCTCAGGTAGGGAAGTTCTCAGGTAGGGTAGTCTCCTCAGGTAGGAAATTCCCTCAGGTAAGGGGAAGTCTTGCAGGGAAGTTCTCAGGTAGGGAAGTTCTCAGGGTAGGGAAGTTCTCAGGCAAGGAAGAATAATCACTGTTTTATTCCCGCCCAAGATCTTTTAGGAATACAGACTCCACATTCTTCCTTTGGACCTTGAGGAGATAAGGAAGGGGGAGGGAGAGGAGAGGAAGAGGGAGGGCATGCAAGTAGGTAAGAAACGGTGAGTAAAAAGAAGACAGGGAAGGAAAGGAAGGAAGATAGGGAGGGTGAGAGAAGAGGGAAGGAAGGAAGGATGGAAATAGGGAAAGAAGAAGGGAGAGAGAGAGAGAGAGAGAGAATATCGTGAATAGGTGGATGTAGAGAGAAAGGAAAAAGAAAAAAAAGAGAGACGGAAGAAAGAGAGAGAGAGAGAGAGAGAGAGAGAGAGAGAGAGAGGAATGGTTATTTAATACTAAACCAAACCATTGAGGCACCTTGAACCAGCCCACAGGTAAACTTCAGGTACACAGGGGGCTGAGCTGATGGTATCTTGCCTGACACAGCTTCCTACTACAGGTGATGTAGACGGAGGCGGGGAGGGAGGTGACCACAGGGCACAGTATTGCCATGTAATTAGTAAGTCAATTAGATGTGTTGGTTGAAATTCATTAGATGATCTGGTTTAAGTTAGATAATCTGGTTTAAGTCAATTAGATGAGCTGGTTGAAATACATTAGATGATCTGTTTCAAGTCAATTAGATGAGCTGGTTTAAGTATATTAGATGCTCTGTTTCAAGTCAATTAGATGATCTGGTTTAAGTCAATTAGATGATCTGGTTTAAGGTAAATTGATTGTTTTTTTTTTTAATTCTTGTCCTGTCTGGTTTATGCGATTATTACAACCTGTTTCATACAACTACAATAACAACAACACCTACAACGTGATTTATGCAACAACAACAACAACACGGTCTCATGCAACATAAATCATACGTCTATTGCAGCGTGGTCTACACAACGTCCTTCATACAACACCATGATTCATACAACAACATGATTCATACAACAACATGATTCATACAACAACATGATTCATACAACTACAACATTCATACAACATTGATAAGTCAAGTATGTATGAGGGTACTTGAGTATCGTTAGTGTGTGTGTGTGTGTGTGTGTCACTATCCTTGCAACATTGAACTAAAACTTGCACATTCTTATTTAACACACACACACACACACACACACACACGCAGGACATCATAATGTTGGTAATGGTACATACGAAGGAGGAAATGGCGAGGGGGGGGGTGGCATAAAGTAAGTGGCAGACATGAGTTAGTGGCGGTGCATCACACACACACACACAGAGCCTCACGGTGGTGGTGGTAGTAGTGATGGCAGACATGACCCACGCAGCTCTTAACAGGTTACAGCCGTGTGTGTGTGTCGGTCGGCTCCTGTGTACCTGTTAATGGTCGACCACTACACCTCTCTCTCTCTCTCTCTCTCTCTCTCTCTCTCTCTCTCAGATTTACATACGCTTCCCACAAAAAGGAAAACGAATTATTATTATTATTATTATTATTATTATCATCATTATTATTATTATTATTATTATTATTATTATCATTATTATTATTATTATTATCATTATTATTCTAGCAACACGACAAACGTATTAATTACCCCCGTGTACATCACCTTCATTAACACGGTATAGACGCCGTAATTAGTGCATTATTGTTGACACACTGAGTGATGAATACCTGATGAGTAAATGAGGTTACCTGTAGTTTGTGTTTAGAGAGACAGACAGGTAGGTGGGTGACTGTGGGTGGAGGTGGGTATTTGTGTGGGTGGTGGGGTGTGTGTGTGGGTGTGAGGAGAGGAGGAACAATGTGTGTGGGTGGGGAGGGTGTGTGGGTGGGGAAGGTGTGTGTGTGTGTGGGTGGGGAGGGTGTGTGTGTGTGGGTGGGGAGGGGGTGTGTGTGCTGGGTGGGAGAGAGGTGTGTGTGGGTGGGGGAGGGTCTCTGTGTGGGTGGGGGAGGGGGGGTGTGGGGGGAGGGTGTGTGTGTGTGTGTGGGTGGGGGGTGTGTGTGTGTGTGTGTGGGTGGGGGGAGGGAGTTGGTGTGTGTGGGTGTGAGGGGAGGGGTGTGTGTGGGTGGGTGGTGGGGTGTGTGTGTGGGTGGGGAGGGTGTGTGTGTGTGGGTGGGGAGGTGTGTGTGTGGGTGGGGGGGTGTGTGTGTGTGTGGGTGGGGGGAGGAGGTTAATGGTGTGGAGGGTGTGTGTGTGTGGGTGGGGAAGGTGTGTGTGTGTGTGGGTGGGGAGGGTGTGGGTGGGGGAGGGGGGTGTGTGTGTGTGGGTGGGGAGGTGGGGGTGTGTGTGGGTGGGGAGGGTGTGTGTGTGTGTGTGTGGGTGAGGGAGGTAGAGGTGTGGGTGAGGGAGAGGTTTGTGTGTGGGTAGGTGGGTGATGGGCGGACGATCTGGTCACCACAATGGATACAGACGCGGCCGCTTTGTATGCGGACCTTCACACACACGCGGAAATGGGCGCACTTTGTCGTGTTGGTGACGGTGTGAGAGGACTTTCATGTGGTGTGACTGTCTTAGTGTGTGTGTGTGTGTGTGTAGGGGCGGTCACTGGTGGTAAGGGAGAGGGTGTGATGGAGAACATTGTGATAACTAGGATTCCTCTTACTTGTGGAACGTCAATTATATATATGTTTTAAGGTTAGACTATTATACAGGTAAGCATAATAATATAATCAGGTAATTACACCAGGTATGATAGTTTTTCTTTGAGATACCGGACCTGTTTATGACGCCACAGTCCCCCCCTTATTGGTAGTTGGTGTCGCTATATAACAAAATTTAACCCAAGGAATGAGCACTAAGACGCACTCACTGGCTCAAGAGAACCTGTCACTCAGAGCCAACACAGATGACAAGACGCTTACAACACGAGTCCGGCTTCTCAAAGATCCCTGTCTCTCATATTTGAACTCGGGATAAATGAACTCAAGAGGAAAATAATAATTCTTGTAGTTTTGACTTATTTGTATTTTCATCACAATTTGGTTATGATTTTACGTATATATGAAACTATTTAGATACGGTCATAGATTCCGAATGTTTGTCTGTACAGTAATGACTTCTCTCAGACTCTGTAACTCTTCTGGCAGTCAAAACCTTCCTTCTCCTCACATTTGACTACCGTGTTTAAGTCACCAAAGATTACATTAAAACGATGTGGGCGTCTTTGTGGAGGTATTGGGACAGTTTGATGTAATATGCGACTGAGGAGGGTGGGTTATGGGAAGGATGGGGTGCGGTTGGATGGAGGGAGGAGGGAGGGTATATCAAGTCTTGCAGTTTGATAATGCGATTGAATTGACCAGAAAGAGGGTTGAGTTGGAAAACGTGAGCATGTCATCTGATGGCTGGCAATCTGCACCCGCTCTCTCCTCCCTATCATCCTTCTTTACACGTTGGACCAGAGGGGGGGGGGTGGTCAGCGCTCCCAGGCAGGCGTTTGTGGAATGTATGTTGGTAACGTCTTGGTATGAGTCACTATATGTTGGAGGAGGCGGGAGAAGAGGGGGAGGAAGAAGAAGATAAGGTGAAAGAGGAGGGAGAAAAAAAGGGGGATGAGGAGGAGGAAGAGTAGGAAGGGGAAGAGGCAGACGAGTGTGTTGGATGTAGGAAGAGTCAGTTAATTTCTATTTCTTATTTTATCCCTAGATATTTACATTGTGTTTTACAAGTAAGTGTCTGTATCTTAATGTAGTTTTATTCTCTAAGTTAACATTATGAGTCTTAGATAATGATTAGGTAATGATCTATGCATCAGTAACACCTGTAGCATCTTAATTAAATGATTAGGTAATGATCTATGCATCAGTAACACCTGTAGCATCTTAATTAAAAATCACCTGAGAACACTTGAGATATATTAAGCAAGGTGTGTTGAAACGTGACCTACACCTTATTTTTCCTCACTCCCGACTACTGCTTGAAGACAAAGATTCTGATTTCTGATTTTTTTTTTCAATATTTGACCAGAAAAATAAATTACAATCGTCTTAACGTTATAAAGTGGTCGGTACATTTGTTCACTCGGATTTTCACCATATTGAACACAGACTAAGACATTGATGGTGAAGCTAAGACATTGATGGTGAAGCTAAGACATTGATGGTGAAGCTAAGACATTGAGGGTGAAGCTAAGACATTGATGGTGAAGCTAAGACATTGATGGTGAAGCTAAGACATTGAGGGTGAAGCTAAGACATTGAGGGTGAAGCTAAGACATTGAGGGTGAAGCTAAGACATTGATGGCTAAGATTGAGGGTGAAGCTAAGACATTGAGGTGAAGCTAAGACATTGATGGTGAAGCTAAGACATTGATGGTGAAGCTAAAGGCATTGATGGTGAAGCTAAGACATTGATGGGTGAAGCTAAGACATTGAGGTGAAGCTAAGACATTGAGAATTGAAGCTAAGACATTGAGGGTGAAGCTAAGACATTGATGGTGAAGCTAGACATTGTTGAGGGTGAAGCTAAGACATTGAGGGTGAAGCTAAGACATTGATGGTAAAGCTAAGACATTGATGGTGAAGCTAAGACATTGAGGGTGAAGCTAAGACATTGATGGTGAAGCTAAGACAATGATGGTGAAGCTAAGACATTGATGGTGAAGCTAAGACATTGAGGGTGAAGCTAAGACATTGAGGGTGAAGCTAAGACATGGTGAAGCTAAGACATTGATGGTGAAGCTGATGAGGGTGAAGCTAAGACATTGAGGGTGAAGCTAAGACATGAGGGTGAAGCTAAGACATTGAGGGTGAAGCTAAGACATTGAGGGTGAAGCTAAGACATGAGGGTGAAGCTAAGACATTGAGGGTGAAGCTAAGACATTGATGGTGAAGCTAAGACATTGATGGTGAAGCTAAGACATTGAGGGTAAAGCTAAAACATTGTTATTTACTCAGTAGGTAATCACAAGTTAAATCCCGTCTCTTGTGTTATGTCATGGTGGTGACTTTTGACCTTCTTTCTGGCCATAATGGTGACCTTTGACCTTTCTGGCCATAGTGGTGACCTCTGACCTCCGTACTGGCCAGCTTGGCAACACAGTGAGGGTGAAACAGCTCGAGTCTGATACGTGTAATTATCTCGTGTTGGAGGAGCACGGCAGAGTGGAGCTCCTCAGACACACCTTAAATTAGGGAGGTTTTCTGAACGGTATCATGACTCTTGTTGATCCAGAGATAGAGCAAGAGATACGGGGATTATTTGTGATGTGTTTGAGTTTGTGATGTGTTCAAGTTTGTGATGTGTTCATATTTGTGATGTGTTCAAGTTTGTGATGTGTTCATATTTGTGATGTGTTCAAGTTTGTGATGTGTTCATATTTGTGATGTGTTCAAGTTTGTGATGTGTTCATATTTGTGATGTGTTCATATTTGTGATGTGTTCAAGTTTGTGATGTGTTCATATTTGTGATGTGTTCAAGTTTGTGATGTGTTCAAGTTTGTGATGTGTTCATATTTGTGATGTGTTCAAGTTTGTGATGTGTTCATATTTGTGATGTGTTCATATTTGTGATGTGTTCATATTTGTGATGTGTTCATATTTGTGATGTGTTCATATTTGTGATGTGTTCATATTTGTGATGTGTTCAAGTTTGTGATGTGTTCATATTTGTGATGTGTTCAAGTTTGTGATGTGTTTGTCTTACTGTTGATGATAGTTTGAAGACAATTGGCTTCTTTTTTGTCTTGTATCCACTCGACTTGTGAGGCTTCAGTAGACTTCAGTGGATCTATTTGGTGAAGATCAATTTGTTTAAACCTTGAGCTGTGACCTCCATCTTCCACCCACCGTTAAGCTTCGTTAGTTTCTTCTGTGGGCACACACACACACACACACACACACACACACACGTAGTAGACTGGACCTATAGATAATTATTTTGGACCCCTGGACTGTTGAACCCCTATACTGTTGGGCCCCTGGACTGTTGGGCCCCTGTACTGTTGAGCCCGTGGACTGTTGGGCCCCTGTACTGTTGAGCCCGTGGACTGTTGGGCCCCTGTACTGTTGAGCCCGTGGACTGTTGGGCCCCCGGACTCTTAGACCAGAGAACCTCTGGACCTGCAAAGGACTGGACCCTTGGACCACTTAACCATAGGCCTTTTGGACCCCTGGACCACAACCACTGGACCGGACCAGCTCTGGCTCCAGCAGTAACAGTTGATTCTTCTATATTTGGGTATGGGCAGTGTTTTGCCCCGGAGGCGTCGTGACCCGTCGTGGTGCACCAGGCCCCCGCCACCGCTAATTGGCCGACACGCCACCTAACTAACCCACTGGCGGCCCTCTCCCCTCCCAAGCGCCCCCCTTCCTCCCGCCCACTATTTCCCGCACGCCCAACCACTCCCTTCCACGCTTCCACTCTCCATCCCACCCACCCACACCCACCCACCCACACCCACCCACACTCCACACGCATTTATTGAATCATTTTATTATTTTTCTATAAGCCAAATTTCCTCTTGACTGATAAATGGATTAATTTTTGTATTTCGCAACGTGCAATTATTTTTTAACTTATTTTTGTAGTTGTCTGTATTTTATATAATTATTTAAAAATATATTTCCTTTTTTGGAGATAGTAATTATATTTTTATAGCGTAAAACAATAATTATTTTTTAAAGAATATACGATGATATTTTGGGAGCATTTAGTTATTAATATTTAGAGCAGTTAGGTTAGGTCAGGTCAGGTCAGGTTAGGTTAGGTTAGTTTTAAAGCGTAACTTTATGTATTATTTTAATGAATTTTGGTGAAGATTTAAGTAGGTAAAGCTTAATTATCTCTCCGGGTTTTAATGAGTGGATCAGGTGGAGGTAGTGGACCAGGTGGAGCTGCTGGATCAGGTAGAGGTGGTGGATCAGGTAGAGGCGGTGGATCAGGTGGAGGCGGTGGATCAGGTGGAGGCGGTGGATCAGGTGTAGAGACGATCCTTCCTTCTGTCATCATTAATTCCTGTTTGTGATAAAGTGAAGTTGGTTTAACCTTCTGATGGTGACGTGGGGGAGCGAGGTAGGGGAGAGGTTTGTGGGGAAGGAAGGCTTGCAGGAGGATTTTTGTGGGGGTGGGAGTTGAATGCTTGTTGGGAGGAGGTTTTGTGGGGGAGGTAGGGGAGGTTTAGGTGGGAGAAGGTGTTGAGGAGGTTTAGGAGGAGGCAGGTGTGGAGGGAAGGAGAGGGAAGAGGTATGAGAAGGAATAATAATAATAATAATAATAATAATAATAATAATAATAATAACAATAATAATAATAATAATAATAATAATAATAATAGTAATATAACAATAATAATAATAATAATAATAGTAATATAACAATAATAATAATAATAATAATAATAATAGTAATATAACAATAATAATAATAATAATAATAACAATAATAATAATAATAATAATAATAATAATAATAATAATAATAACAATAATAATAATAATAATAACAATAATAATAATAATAATAATAATAATAATAATAATAATAATAATAATACCGCCAATAAGGAAGGTGACCTCTTTGACCTTGTTATGTGGACTGTGTGACCTTGCTGTACCTTGTAACCCTGGTGCCAAGGTCTATCTTAGGCCTGGTGGGGGAGGGGGGGGACTCGAGTATACTTTAATGGTAGAAGCCATATTATATATTTTAAGCTAATCTCACCTTTATTATACGTGTTGCTTATGACTAAAATGGCTTATTATTATTTATATTATATCAGTCTTATCTGTATTATTTAAAGTAGAAAAGTCTTATTAAATTAGAAAAGTCTTATTTAATTAGTAACGTATTGTATAAAATCGTTGGGCTAATTAAATTGTTATTAAAATTTCATTGCCTTATCAGTCTTGCTTGATAACTTGAATAAAAAATCACTTCGTTATTGATATTTTATCACGTTCATTCTTAATTTCTTAGATAAATGACACAAAGTATATTATTTTTTTTCCTAGTTAATATTAAAAATTTTATTGAGAAATTTAAACCATTGAAAGGGGATTTTTCCATGATATATATATATATATGTAGTGTATTGAGAGTGCTTTACCTGGCAGCCCCCACCCAGTCCCTCTCAGTCCCCCATCTTGTCAGCCCCCATCTAGCCCCTCATCTTGTCAAATCACCACGACCCCTCACCTCTCACCCCTCCTCACCCCTCCACCCCCTAGTATCCCTCACCCCTCTCGTAACGAAATGACTCGCTCGTAAGGGAATGACTCGCTCGTAAAGGACCTACATCAGGAATAACTAAGATAAAAATTACGTCATTTACAAATACATAAAGACGTGGTTGTAATTTCTGTGTTTGTTTTGTTCCCTTGGTTAAGAGAGGAAGACAATTTTGAGGAATGAATCACTCTTGAGGCGATTACCAATTGGAGGGGAGAGGTGAGGGAGGGGGGTAGGTAAGGGGGAAGGGTAGGTAAGGGGAAGTGGCAGGTATGAGGAGAGTACTAAACGGAGCTGCATAGCCTTGGTAATTGTGGTGGTGTCGGCAAAGGAGACACAATTCTAGCTCCTCTACCCTTCTTGCCTCTTCCCCTCCTTTCTCCCCCTTCCTCCTTGCTTTTCCTCCTCCTCCTCTACCTCTTGCCCCTTCCTCCCTCCCCCTCCTCTTCCTCCTCTACCTCACACCCCCTCCCTTTACACTGCTGCAGGCCACGGTAACACGACTTCACATGTCCCTGCCCAGATAAAGGATAAATGTGTCTTCCTGAGAGGTGAGATAAGATGGGTAGGCCTATGGTTAGGTTAGGTTAGGTTAGGTTAGGTGAGAGTAACCGTGTGTATTGGAAGGATAATCGACCTTTATACATCCATGGATTAAACAGACATCAAAGTGGATTATTTTTAACACGAGAGACTAAACCACAACATAGTTTAAACCCATGTGATAAATTTTAACCCATGGGAAAATATTTTAACCCATGTGAAAATATTTTAAGCAATGCCAAAAATTTTACCCACGAGATAAAATTTAACCATATACCTTCAATAACATTAATTAACTGTTGACTAATCGTTAATATAATCGCTATAATAAAAAGATTAACCTAATCAAACCTAACCTATAGAAACGGTTGGTTTTATAGGGTGGAGGCAAGCCTATATGAGGTGCCTTAAGCCTATAACGAGAAGGGTGTATAGAGCTTAGGGCACGTCGACACCAGCCCTGACCCTTCCGCCTCCCATCTGGAAAGGAATCTAAGTAACCCTATCTGTTCCATGGAGGGAAAGGAGAGAAGGGAGGGAGGCTGGCTACATTGTCAAACGGGACATTTAGAGAAATATGACAAAAAGAGGTGTTGTGGTGTGTGTGTGTGTGTGTGTGTGTGTGTGTGTGTGTGTGTGTGTGTGTGTGTGTGTACGTGAGGCGGTTAGCTTATGAATATGTATATTATATTTTTTAACTTTCCGCTCATGCTGTCTGGGTCTGTCTGTCAGGTAAGCTGCCAATACTTTTCCCCACCTAATGACCTTTTACCCAGAACTCCTTTACCTTGACTCACTGCATGAGGGAGTTACCTCAGGACACACACACACACACACACACACACACATACATGACACACACACACACACACAAGGAAGTCACTATCTTAATAAGGTCTTCTACTTTTTTCTTGGTTCGAGACAGTCCCAAGAGTAATGTGTGTGTGTGTGTGTGTGTGTGTTATATAGGAGAGAATAATGCTATATGAGTCACCCATTAGAGAAAGAATTGTATAGAGTAAAAAATCTCTTCTGGGGGGCCTTAAATGGTGGTGGGGGGTGAGAGGGGGGGGTTGGAGGGGTTGGAGGGGTTGGGAGAGAGGACTGGGGGGGATGGAGGGGGGAAGGGTGATTTACTACTGTCACTTATTCACTACACATTGTGGGGTAGTCGAGCGTAAAGACTTGTTGGTGACATACATATACATACATACATACATACACATACACATACATACATACACATACATACATAAAGAGATGATTTTGCTTTATTGTTGCAACGTGTAAGTTTAGTGTTAGGTTAGGTTAGTGTAGTTATGGTTGTTTAGGTGATGGGTGTGGTTGGTTGTGGTTGGTGTAGGGGTGTGTGAGGAGAGTAGGGTGTGTGAGAGGAGGGAGGGAGAGGGGGGAGACAGGGAGGGAGAGGATCAGTGATATGCCACCACAAGAAGAATATTCTCACAACAGTATGAGATCGTCCTCTCTCTCTCTCTCTCTCTCTCTCTCTCTCTCTCATGTTACCATGGATTAAGATCTTGTCATCTGGTACAACACACACACACACACACACACACACACACACACACACACACACACACACGGTCAGTTAGATAGTTATATTGGGTGTTTCAGTACTGTATTTATGTAGGTATAATGCATCGTTTTATAGCCGTCTTTATAGTGGAGGTAAGATATAGGCTGTGTGTGAGTGAGAGAGAGAGATAGTGAGAGAGAGTGCGAGTGAGTAAGCAAATAAAAGAGAGGAGAAAACACCTTACAAATCATGGTAGAATTTTGGTTGAGTTCTTCAGTCGATCAACAAAAACATTGGTCATAACACCAACACGTGCGTCCCTTGATAACACCTGTGTAAAAACCTCTTACATCTGTCATTCTATTTTGACATAATGACAGGTGTAAAAAAATATCTGGCGCACCTGTTATTGTAGACTAGAATTGTTTACCCCATCCGAACAGATGTAAAAAAATATCATCTGTTTTTTTTATCGTTTGTGACAATGATTAAGTCTTTGATAACAGATGTGAAACATTTGTGCATCTGTGCTTTTTTGCTTGAAGAAAATTACACCTGTTAACGTTGTAAACATGTGGTGCAACTGTAATTGTAACTCATAATTTTGATAACCATTTTCACGACAGGTGTAAAAATATCTGGCGATGAGTGTGGGAGACCGCAGGTGTCTTTTCGGTCACAGGTGTGAGGCAGGCAGGTGTGTTTCTGGTCGCATGTGTGAGGCAGGTGTGTTTCCGGTCTCAGGTGTTAGGACAGGTGTGTTTTCGGCCACATGTGTGAGGCAGGTGTGTTTCCGGTCTCAGGTGTTAGTACAGGTGTGTTTCCGGTGCCCGACATCTTGTGCTGGGAAGCCGAGACGAGGCGAGTCAGCTGTGAGAGGAAACGTGACTCAAGTTCACAACAAGGAACGGAGGCTGACGTAACGTAACACATTAAGGAACGCAAAGTAACGTAACGTAACGCACCCACCCAGTAAACACGTTCATCTGTATATAACATTGATCAATTCTCTCTCTCTCTCTCTCTCTCTCTCTCTCTCTCTCTCTCTCTCTCTCTCTCTCTCTCTCTCTCTCTCTCTTCTCTCTCACTTCTCCTCCTTCATCAAACAACAACAACAACGGAACAAAAAAAACATTGACTAACAACAAGGAAATTTTATCAACTTTTTAAAAAACTCTTTTATGTACTTTTAAACTTTGACCTTATTTGGTGATAGTTTTTTATTGGGTAAATATTCTTCCTTCGTGTAAATAATATTCCTCTTCTTCTTCCTACTCCTCCTCTTCCTCCTCCTCTTCTTCCTCTTGCTCCTCCTCTTCTTCCTATTCTTCCTCTTCTATTCTCCTCTTCCTCTTTTTTCTTCCTCTTCTTCTTCCTTCGTCCCTTCTTCCTCCTCCTCCTCCCCCTCTTCCTCCTCCTCCATCACTGGGCTCACGAGAGGAAATATGATGGAAGTGATAAAAGTTAAGCATTGTGGTGGTGGTAACCCTGGTGACGCCCCCCCCCCCACCACCACCACTACACCTGACTCCTGCTGTCGCCAACACAACCACCTCCTAACCTCGTCTCCTCCAACACACACGCCCCACTACCTCACCTCCAACACACCCTCTCTCCATCAATCTCCTCTCTTTCCCTCCATCACATCTCCTCCATCTGACTCTTCCCCCAACACACTTCTCCATCACAACACCCTCACTTGAGGAGTGAGTGTGTATAATTGAGTGTATAAGAGTGAGTGCGTGAGTATGTGAGAGTGTGTGTGTGAGTAAGTGTGTGAGTGTGTGTGTGTGTGTGGTGGTGAGGTGAGTATAAGTGCGTGTGTGGTAGTGGCGTGTGTGAGTGAGTGAGTGAAAGTGCGTGTGTGAGTGATTGATTGTGCGTGCGAGTGTGAATGAGTGAGTGTAAGTGCGAGTGTGAGTGGTGAGTGAGTGTAAGTGTGTGAGTGTAAGTGTGTGTGTGAGTGAGTGAGTGTAAGTGCGAGTGTGAGTGAGTGTAAGTGCGTGTGTGTGAGTGCCTGTGTGAATGAGTGAAAGTGCGTGTGTGAGTGAGTGTAAGTGCGTGTGTGTGAGTGTGTTAGCAGTAAGAGGTCAGGTTATCGCTGTATATTCTCTTGTTAATTGTTCCTCTCTCGTCTGGAGCTTCGTTGGCATGGAGATGAACGACATCTCTCTCACCACCTACCTCACCTTCCTTCACACCACCTCCACCTTCCCTCACCTTCCCTCCACCTCCCTCACCCCCCTCAATCTCCTCCCCTTCTCACCTTCCCTCACCTTCCCTCACCACCTACCTCTCCCCCTCACCACCTACCTCCACCTTCCCTCAATCCTCACCTCCCTTCTCACCTTCCTCACCTCCCCTCTCACCCCCTCACCTTCCCTCACCGCTACCCCACTCCCTCACTTCCTCACCCCTCCTCCTCCTCCCTCTAGCTTCTGTGTACATCGTCACATTATTGGCCACACATCATCACATTATTGGCCACACTTCATTACCAGGCTCGACACACAGGGCCACTTAACATAACACTACCCACACCACTTAGTCGTATCAGGCCACCGCTTATCTTCATAGTGGCCACATATCGTCGTAATATTGGCACCCGTCTTAATTTGATCCCTCCCACTATCACCACCACCACCACCACCACCACCACCACCACCACCATCATCACCACCACCACCACCATCATCACCACTACCCCCACCACTACTGCTTAGGTTGGGTTAAGTTAGGTTAGGGAGTTGCTTTAGATTTCGTTAGGTTGGGTTAGGTTAGATTAGGTTAGATCAGCTTAGATCAGCTTAGATTAGGTTACCGTTAGGGTATTTATTAAGCATTAGACGAAGTTAATAAGCTGGGGTGCGTAATCTTCAGGTGATCGTACAGGACTCTGCCGGCCGGGCCAAATTAGGCAGCAATCTGTGGGCTTGTCACCTGGTACTCCGATGCCTCCCTGGCCTTCATCCACTCAATGAACTCTGATGTGATATATTGAGTGAGTGCCGCCCCCCATCACTCTCCCTGGTGCTTGACAAAGGCACTCACGGTAATGTTCCAAGTCCCTTACCCACCCTACCCACCCTGCCTGCCTACCCCACCTAGCTGCCCACCCAGTCTAATATTCCACTCACCCACCCAGGAAGGTATTCAGGGTAATGTCCAGGTTCTCCACCCCATCCCACTACCTACCTCACCCATCCCGCCCACTCAGCCCACCCCTGCCCACTCCACTTGGAACAACACACCCTGGAGGTCTTTCTCCACCCTTTGTTCACCTTGTTGTGTTTTATTCTCACCTATGAGTCGCCTCTCTCTCTCTCTCTTTTTTTTTTTTTTTTTTCTTCTTTCTCTCTCTCTCTCTCTCTCTCTCTCTCTCTCTCTCTCTCTCTCTCTCTCTCTCTCTCTCTCTCTCCTTCCGTTTCCCAATCCTCCTTCCTCTCCCTCCTTCCCCTTTACTCGCTTCTCCTGTTCCTCCTCCTCCTCTCCCCTCCTCTCCTCCTTTCCCTCCTCTCCTCTCTCACCCAATATGGTAAATAAATATGTTGAACAGAAAACTTACCTGGTGTTATGTTACCTGTTGTTTCGTGTGTGTGTGTGTGTGCGATTTCCAACCTTCCCCTTCCATCCGAGCAGATTTCAGCCCTTCCATCCCAGTTAAATCCTCTCTTTCTCACCCTCCCATCCCAGAAGATCTCATCTCGGGAAGGTAATGCCCTTTTCCACACCAGAAGAAACAGTCCCCATTCCACTCTAGACCAGAACTACCCGTTCCATCACCCTCTTCCATATCCCGTTATCGGCCTCGTGATGGATCTTTGTGTACGACTAAACCTTGACAACCTATGAGGCCTTCCCTCCCTCCCTCTGTCCCTCCCTCCTTCCTTCCCTCCTTCCCTCCCTCCTTCCCTCCCTCTGTCCCTCCCTCCTTCCTTCCCTCCCTCTGTCCCTCCCTCCCTTCCCTCCCTCCTTCCCTCCCTCCCTGTCCCTCCTCCTTCCTTCCTCCTTCCCTTCCCTCCTCTGTCCCTCCCCTCCTTTTCCTCTCTCCTCCTTTATTCTCCTCTCTCTCTCTCTCCCCTCCCCAAGAGATTCCTTCCCACCTCCCTCTCTCCTTCCGTCCTTTCCAGACTCCATATCTTCACTCCTCTAGTCTTCCTTCCCTACCTCTTCCTCCTTCCTTCCTACCTCTCCCCTCCTTCCCTCCCCCTCCCTCCTTCCCCTCTCTCCTTCTTACCCTACAGAGACCTCTCCTCCTGCTTCCTGCCCCTATACCCTCTTGCCCTCCCCTGCCCATCCCCAGCCTATCTGCCCACCTGTCCCTTTATCCCCAGCCTACCTGACCCCCTTACCCCTTGCCCCCCTTCCTCCTTGCCCCCCCTTCCCCGTGTCCTCCAGCCAGTGTGCAGGAGTCGGTAATTGGAGTCGAGACGTAACCAGTGTTCATGAGGGCGCTAAGTGGCGGGTGAAGGCAGGATAGGGGTGCTGGGGAGAGGCTGTGGTTCCTCCCCCTGGCGTGTGCTGCTGCTGTTATGCTCCCCGGTCGCGTGTTATGCTCCCCACATTGTGTTATTCACCCCTTCTTTGGTTCCTCACTCCCCCGGTGTGTACTGCTGCTGTTCTCCCCACATTGTTTTATGCTCCATTCTTAGTGTCATTCTCCCCGTCTTGTGTTACTCTCCCCCGTCTAGGCTATGCTCCCCACCTAGTTATGCTCCCCATCTTTGTGATAAAACCATTAAAACAATAATACTCTTAAACACTGTAGAATATAACACTGACACACTGTTTACACCTGGTCTAATATATCCTTAATTACTTCACTAAGTCAGGTGTGTCAGGTGTCCTTGATATCCTAACAGTATATCCTATGTCCGTCTTGATTTACCAATTTGGAATACAGGTACAGTGAAACCTCCATATAACGGACTTTTCTCTCCATATAACGGACTTCTTTCTTCACATAACGGGCTTATATGGCCATATAATCCGTTAAATGAGGGTTTCACATTTAACGGATCCTCGATATAACGGACTTTAATTTTTATAATAGTTCATAAGATGGAAATTTCACTTCCAACGGGCCCTCGATATAACGGACTTTTCCTCTCCCTATAGTCCGGTAAATAGAGGTTTTACTGTATAAGTGAATTTAACCCGTTTTATTAACTCGTGTGTGTGAACGTCTGTCCTGTGTGGCACTAAACAATGTCAACACCTGATTGAACGACTCACAAGAGGTGAAATTGTCCCCCAGTCTTGTTAATAAAGTTGTTAAACCAAAACAGGAGTGGTTGAGAGGGGGGGAGTGGGATTGGGGTGGGTGACTGGGGAGTTAAGGTGGGTGAGAGGGGATTTGAGAGGGTTGTGAGAGGGGTTATAGTGGGTGTGAGGGGAGTTGAGATGGGTGAGTGGGCTTGAGATCAGTGAGAGGAGTTGAGGTGGATGAGAGGGCTTGAGATGGATTAGTGGGGATTAAAGTGGGTGAGTGGGGGGAACTAGTAGACCATAACCTGGGGGAAGAGGGGACGGGTGAGGGACGGGTGTTAGAGTCGTGGAATGGTAGGAAAAGGAGAGAAAAAAAAGGGAGGGAGAGGGAGAGGGAGAGGGAGGAGGACAAAGAGGAAGGTTGGCCACGGTAGCAGTTGGACCATCTCGTACTGTGGGTCGTGAGTGAATGGTGGTAAAGACTGTCTATGTAATTTGATGCTCTTGAGTTGTGTGAGGTGTTGGGGTTAAGTCGTGCTATGGTGCTGTACCCTGGGTGTGGTGTGTTGTAATGGTGATGGTGTGGTGTGTTGTAGTGATGATAGTGTGCTGTAGTGATGATGTATGTTGGTGTGGTGTTGTATTTTGATGGTGATGCTGTATTTTGCTGTGCTGTATTGTGGTGTTGTTGTATTTTGGTGTGCTGTAGTGGTGTGGTGTGGTGTGGTGTGGTGTGGTGTGTTGTGGTGTGGTGTGGTGTGGTGTGAGGTGGTGTGGTGTCGCTATAATCATTCTCTTTAACACTGGCTGTAAACAGGAACAGTCTAGTTGATCAAGTTATCAGCCCCAGGAAGCTCGGGGACCTGTGTAGGGGGTAAGTGTACAGGTACTTAATTCCAGGTAATTCATGGGGGCCGAGGAACTGGGGGAATACCTGGATACCTGTATAAATTAGATATAATATTGATACAGGTGTGGTAGTACAGGTAATGAGTGTATTAAGGTGGATCTAACCTGTGTGTTCTTCTTCAGGTGGTGGGCGACGAGATGATGGTGCTGGATGCCCTTCGCCGCCTCTCTGCCCGGACTCCTGCCGATGTTCTGAGGGCATCGTCGACTGCCGGGACCGAGGCTTCACCCATGTCCCCCTCCACATCCCTGAGGACACCACCGAGCTGTGAGTACCTCCTTTACCTTGTCCTAACAACTCACGAGTCATCTTACATATCCATTTTTGTTCAGTTGTCACAGTATTCTATCCATAAATGCTTCGGATTCGTGAGTCTGAATCTTTAAGGGTTCAGGAGGAGAGAACCTAATGAACCTTAAATAGCTGACTGTATACATAACCATACAGTGACCCTTATATATTAGGTCCTATGATAACATGTGCTGTATAGCTGTATTGTACGGATACCACATACTCCCAACATAGTAGTCTCTCGCTTGACATTCCTACCTGATAGCTATGTTCCGGTCTCCTTGTTTATGTGCTAACTACAGTACTATCGTTAGCCATGGGTAGTTCCTCACCTGAGTTACCCCTAATTACCTCCGCCAGGGTTTTATATACATGTTATTATATTAAAGGTTTAAAGGGTAGGGGGGGTGAGGGATAGGGTAGGGGGTAGGTGGGTAGGTAAGGGGAAGGGAGGGTGAGTAAAGAGGTAGGGGAAGGAAGGGTAGAGAAGGGAAGGAAGGGAAAATAAGGGAGGGGAGGAGAATGGGCTAGATAAAAGAGAGAAGAAAAGGGGAAGAATAAGAGAAAGGGTAAATGATGCGAAGGGAAAGAGAGGGGAAGGATGAGTTTTAGGGATGAAGGGGAATGTAATTGAGGGTGAAGGGAGGGGAGGGGAGGGGAGAAGAGAGAGAGGATTGAAGAAAAATGAAAGAAAAAGAGGGAGGAAGGGGAGAGGAAGAGAGGGGAGAAAGAGATTGGATAAGAGGAAAAGTCCATGAGAGGAAGGAGAAGAACAGGAGGAGGAGGGATGAAGGGGAGGAAAGAGGAGAGGAAAGGATTAACTCTGTGAAAGCCTGATTTAAACACGACTGTATCCGTTTATTGATAGCTTGAGGGGCATACACTGACTGGTAACTGGTAACTGCGCTAACTGAACTAATAACTGGGAATTGGTTAAATAAGTTATCACTATTATTATATTATCATCATCATCAGTTAGCATCATTATTATTACGGTCATCATTATCAACTTCATTATCATCGTCATTATTGTCGACAAGGCTTTCAGAACTGTCATCATCTTCATTATCATCATCACCACCGTCATCACCACCACTATCACCATCACCACCATCACCACCACCACCGTCATCACCACCACCACCACCACCACCACCACCACCACCACCGTCATCACCACCACTATCACCACCACCACCACCACCACCACCACCATCATCACCATCGTCACCATCAACAAGGCTCTCAGCACTACACAATAATCCATACTAAATTTTCCCACGAGTCTTTGCTGCTTATTTGGTAAGTGACATTTTACCCCAGCTCTCACCCCCACCCTCCCCCCTCCCTCCCCCTCCCCCCTCCCCACCCTACGCCTCCCTTCCCTTCCCTCTTCCGTCTCCTCTCCCCTCCTGTTTCGTCATTCTCTCCCCTCTCGTCATTCCCTTTCCTCCCCTCCCCTCTCTTATTCCTCCTTTCCCTTTCTCCTTGCCTACCCTCCCTCCCCTCTCTTCCTCCCTCCTCTCCCTCTCTTCCTCCTCCTCCTCCTCCTCCTCCTCCTCCTCCTCCTCCTCCTCCTCCTCCTCCTCCTCCTCCTCCTCCTCCTCCTCCTCCTCTCCTCCTCCTCCCCCCTCCTCCTCCCTCCTCCTCCTCCCTCTCCTCCTCTCCTCCTCCTCCTCCTCCTTCCTCCTCATACTGTACACAGCCAGCCAAACCTCCCAATAAAACCCACGCTTGATGGGGGCCAAGTGCTGCTTTAAGTTTATTTAATCTCAAGTCGACTAGGAAGGATTTGGTGAGGTATACAAATCAGGATCTCCAAGCGTCTCCTAGCTGTATTTCTTGTCGGTCTCCGGGTCTTGGCTGAGTCCTGGAGGGTCCTGGGGGGGGGGTTGGATTAGGCTGGGGCGAGGAGGTAGAGTTAGAGTTAGGTTAGGTTTTGTGTGGAGGGATAATATGAGTGTATCAGAGAGCTCATTATAACCTGGTGTGTGTGTGTGTGTGTGTGTGTGTGTGTGTGTGTGTGTGTGTGTGTGTGTGTGTGTGTGTGTGTGTATGAAAGAAAAATGAGTGTAATAGGCAGACAGAAAATAGGAGAGAGAGAGGAGACACTCCTCCACCACCATCTCTCTCCTGTATTATTCCCTCATTCAGTGGGACAGGTCGCTCACACCTCCTCTTCTCACGTCTCTTGCCCTGTTCCTCCTGCCCGTCCCCACTTGCCCTGCCTCCCCTCCTGCCCCTCCTCCTTGCCCCCTCCCCTCTGCCCCCCCCTCACTTGCCCTACCTCCTCTTCCGCCTATCTACTGTACATTCTCCGTTACCACTACTTAATTTCCGTATACGCTTTCATTCCTCCTTATTCCTCCCTCTCCTCTCTCCACCCCTCCCTCCCCTCCTCCCTCCCTCCCTCCCCTCCAATATGCTTTCCCTTCTTTATCGTCTCATTTCCTATTTTCCATCATCACTCTCCCATTCTCCCCTCCTTCGTCTTTCCCTACTCCCTCCCCTCCCTCTCTCCCATCTCTCCCCTTTTCGCCCCATCCCTCCCTTTTCCTCACCCTTTCATTAGGCTTGTATCTGTCACCTATGCCCCTTCAGTGTGCCCCTCCAACATGCCCCTCACCCACACACCCTTCACCCACGCTCCATCACCCACTCCTCCTAACCCACTCCCCATCACCCACACTCCCCTCACCCATTCCTCCTAACCCACGCCCCCTTACCCATTCCTCCTAACACACACACCCTCACCCCCTCACCCACACCCCCTCACACCCCCCTCACCCACGCCCCTCTACCACGCCCCTCCAGCACGCCCACCACCCTCGATGTTTGGTGTTATCAGATTTGGGTTACAAGTGTCGTCGGCGTGTATCTGTGGTCATTAAGGGCGACTCCAGCACGTCCAGGGGGGATAAGGAGGGGGGGGCAGAAGTGTTCCAGGGCCCTTACCGTAGTGGAGAGGGAAATATTGATAAAAGAGAAGAGAAGGAAGAAGAACGATAAGAATCTGTGATCAATAAGTTAAAAAAAATCTTATTATTTCGTGTCTTTATATTCGTTACGTTAATTAATTATATTTATACTTCAACATTTCGGCCACAGAGATAAGAGCTGTTAACAGATGAGAAATTAAAGGGAAGACGTTAACTGAGGAAGAGGAGGAGAAGTAGAAGAAGAAGAACCAGAAGAGGAAGAAGAAGAAGAGTAGGAGGAGGAGGAGGAAGATACGTAGGGCGGATTAACAATATTAATCTGCATAAGAAAATAATCCATCGTCTCGTTAAGACATTCTCTATATACGGATAATGTTACGGCATTTACATAAGACTTAATCCCTTGAGTACGATGACGTAATCTCTTGAGTACAGTGTTATCTTACTCTGTGGGATGAGTCCTCGTGCTCAAAGGCGATGTAATTTTGTACTCGAGGGATTAAATCATCGCACTGAAGGGATTAATTCGTTGTACTCAAGGGGTTTAATTATCGTACTCAAGGGGTTAAGTTATTGTACTCAAGTGGGCGTTACTCTCTCATGCCATTGTGCTCTGGCAGTTTACGGCGTACTAAAGGGGTTTAATTAACGTACTCAAGGGGTTAAGTTATCGTACTCAAGGGGTTAAGTTATCGTACTCAAGGGGTTAAGTTATCGTACTCAAGGGGTTAAGTTATCGTACTCAAGGGGTTAAGTTATCGTACTCAAGGGGTTAAGTTATGATAATTTCAATAACATTAGTAGTTTCTGTTTTGTGTATTGGTGATCTCTCTCTCTCTCTCTCTCTCTCTCTCTCTCTTCAGGAGCTTGACTCTTAATTTTCTTGATATTATCTGAAGTGAGTGGGTGGAGGGGGCGGTGAGGAGACTGGGTGGCTTACCTGGGTGGGCGGGCGGATAACATGGATGGGTGGTCGTAAGGGTGGTTTGGATGAATGGGTGGGAGGTCGGAAGACGGTTGGGTGGCGTGGATGGGCGGTTAGGGTTAGCACGAGTCGGCTGTCGGAAGGTTGTAGTGTGGGCGGAGTGGGTGGGCGTTCGGAAGGGATGGCGTTGATGGGTGGGTGGGCGGGTAGGTGGGCGATGGTGGGTCGCTAACCTGCTGACACTATCAACCAACGCAAAGACGTTTACGACCATAACTTGTGATGTTAACTGCCTGCGTCTTATGTTGTGTTGGCATCAGCTGGTTATCAACGTCAGGAGAGGTCGCGTTGTGTGGCGTTGATGTCAGGTCGTATCTAACGTCAGTGGTTTCAACGCGAGGGAAGATATATATATAACAGCGTTCCCATGGATGATCTTAACGCGTTGAGTGCAGCGTTGCCACCAGTACATTTAACACCCCATAGTTATTCAACGCTCTTACCAGGAAGTCGTATTAAGTCGGGGATGGTATCTCGCCCAGGTAAAGTCAAGGTATTGCCTCATTAACAGTTTTACGAGTACAGGTATGCTTGTAGCTCCTCCACACACACACACACACACACACACACACACACACACACACGCGCACACACATATACACACACGCACATGACCTGATAGTGATGTTAATAAACTTTCTAAATACCTTTTAGTAACTCTATTCCTCTGGCCGCGTCATAAACAACAGTAAACTCATAAGAAAAAATAAAGGTAAATAGTTGTCTTAATATGTTTGTCAGTGAGTATTTTTTTTTTATTGAGTCTTAAGCGGTAGTGTGGAGTTGGCCTTTTTTACGTCTGGGTGAAGGTGTGGTGGTCTCTCTCTCTCTCTCTCTCTCTCTCTCTCTCTCTCTCTCTCTCTCTCTCTCTCTCTCTCTCTCTCTGCCCCCTCCCTGCCCCTCCCACTCCTCCTCCCCTTCCCCACCATAACCCCCTCCATGACTCCCTCCTCCTCCCCACCATAACCCCTCCATGACTCCTCCTCCCCTTCCCCACCTGCCCCCTCCATGACTCCCTCCTCCCCCTCCCCCTAACCCCCCCCTGCTCCCCTCCTTCCCCTACCCTCCACATCATCCTTGACCATACCTACACCTACAATCTTCCCTCACACTCTCAAACCTAACCTAACCTATCCTAACCTAACCTAACCTAACCTAACCTAACCTAACCTAACCTATCCGATGGTAAGTGAACGTATCTAGTTAAGGTTGAGACTCGGTAAAATCATAATGGCATTTTTAGGGTCTCTACCATTAGTTAATTACTCAGGTAAATTAATACACCTTTAATTAACGTGGGATTCTGGGTCCTTTTGCTGCTACGGATTTAAGTAATGAAAATAGAGATAATTTTTAATTTTTTGAGCTATTTTATGTCCGGTTTATAAAGTGGAGGGATATATTAGCGTAAATAATCGATCTTTGTCTGTCTGTCTGTGTTCACGTTTGGGAAGTGTTGTTGTTGTTGTTGTTGTTGTTGTTGTTATAATGTATTAGTGCCATCAATTATTATTATTTTTTATTATTAGTGTTATTATTTATTTTATTTTTATTATTATTATTTTATTATTATTATTATTATTATTTATCATTAATAATATAGAAAGAAGGAAATTATATATAATTTAGAACATGAAATAACACAGTAAACTTTTCTAATCACAGGTAAATATGGTATAATTACAGGTAACCTAACTTAATGACATACAGTTGGTGTGTTCCTCCGCCCCAAAAATTACACCAGTGTCGTATTCATGAGGTGACTTGATTAAAAGTTTTCGCTGAATAGAACTACGAGTTGAGGCTGGCAGATTAATTCAGGGCTGGAAACGGTAGGCGGGTGAAGTGAATCAAAATGCATATGTGTCTTTTATGTCGTCAAAATGCATATGTGGCTTTAATGTATTCAAGATTCATATGTGACTTTGTGCTAAAAATGCATATATGACTTTTATTTAGTGAAAATACATATGTGACTTACCGAACCAAAAATTCATACCGGTTGTTGATTTTGTATTACGAAAAATACATATATGACTACATGACCATAAATGCGTAGATAAATTAAAAAAAAATGCTCAGGTAACTTACAAAGCCCAATAATGCACAGCTGACTGACATAGGTGACTTAAATAACTAAAAATGCACAGCTGACTTACAGAACCAAAAATACATAGGTGACTTGACTTTCCCACAGAAAACATAGGTAATAAAGGAGAGAGAGACACCACCTGTACCTGAGCCATCTAGATTAAAGGTACACCTGTAGTATGTAATTAGTGTAAAAGATAATTAGCAAGCAGGTGAGGTGAGTTATCTCTCTTGTTACCTAATTTAAAGGGACCTCTCTCTTTTAGAGACAGTCATTGTGTTGTATGTTTGTGTGTGTGTTCCTTGTGTTTGTGATGTTGGTGTTTATTTGTTGTGTTTTGTTTGTCTGTTAATTTGCTTTTGTATGTGAAATTGTATTTGTTTTATTCCTTTATATTCATTGGTTTTATTTATTGTTTTTTATTAATTTATGAATATAATGCTGTTGTTCATTATATATATTATTATTATTGTGTTGTGTGTGTGTGTGTGTGTGTGTGTGTGTGTGTGTGTGTGTGTGTGTGTGTGTGTGTGTGTGTGTGTGTGTGTGTGTGTGTGTGTGTGTGTGTGTGTGTGTGTGTGTGTGTGTGTCTGTGTGTGTGTGTGTGTGTGTGTGTGTGTGTGTGTCAGTGAGCAACAGGAGTATGGAGGCAGGTCTTAGCCCCCCTCTGATGATGACAATGCCAGCACCAGAGACCTCCACCTCCATCATCACTTCTGTCTGTCTGTCTGTCTGTCTGTCTGTCTGTCTGTCCTGTGAGTCTCCCTGCGACTGATTTTGTGGTGAAGATTCTGCGCTCTCTCTCTCTCTCTCTCTCTCTCTCTCTCTCTCTCTCTCTCTCTCTCTCTCTCAAAACAAAAGAATTATTTATTAGGCGGGAAGCGTGGTATCAGCAGCCAGAAATTATTAATGAGTTAAAAATGACATAACTAGAAAGTGTGTGCAAGAGAAGAGACGTATACACAAGAAAACAAAAAGAAAAAAGAAAAGACAGACAGACAGACAGACAGACAGACAGACACCTTTCAATCTATATTCCGTCGTGAAATTTGTAAAAAAAAAAAAAAAAAATCTTGGAGTAAATTGGTGAGGATGAAAGTTTATTCCCAATTAGTTTTTCCGATCAAGGTTTTATTCCCAGCCTTAGTCAGTGTTTCATGCGGGTGGGTGATTGGCTGTGTGGTCTGCTACCTGTGTGTCTGTTTGTCTATGTCTGTGTGTCTGTCTGTGTACCTGTGTGTCTGTCTGTGTGTGTGAAGATGGTTGCCAATATGTAGAACTGTTTTTTTTCTTTTTGCTGATTTTAGTATTTTAGTGTGTGTGTGTGTGTGTGTGTGTGTGTGTGTGTGTGTGTGTGTGTGTGTGTGTGTGTGTGTGTGTGTGTGTGCCCTCTCCCACACTCCACCCTACAGTCCTCTTACATTATTCATGTCAGACAAGTCGAAACTTTTTCACTAGTGTGTGTGTGTGTGTGTGTGTGTGTGTGTGGTGTGTGTGTGTGTGTGTTTTATTAATGTAGCATGAGAATAAACTTGCCCGTGAGCTTCAATACATTTTGCTTGGCTTCGACTCTCTCTCTCTCTCTCTCTCTCTCTCTCTCTCTCTCTCTCTCTCTCTCTCTCTCTCTCTCTCTCTCTTCCAAGTACTAATTATTTTGTTTTGTTTTTTGTTTAATTTGTTAACATTAAACTCAAACAAGTAAACCGTTTTAACCCATTAATTTGGAACACCAAGACAGAAATATCCTTTTGCCCGCCCCCTCCCCCTGCCTGCCCCCCTCCCCCCTTAGCCCCTCCCCTGCCTGCCCCTCCCCTGCCTGCACCCCTCCCCTGCCTGCCCCCCCCCCGCCTGCACCCCTCCCCTGCCTGCCCCTCCCCCCTGCCTGCACCCCTCCCCTGCCAGCCCTCCCCCTGCCTGCCCCCTGCCTGCACCCCTCCCCTGCCTGCCCCTCCCCTGCCTGCACCCCTCCCCCCTGCCTGCCCCCCTGCCTGCCCCTGCCCCACCCCTCCCCCTGCCTGCCCCTCCCCCTGCCCCCTCCCCACGCCCCCCTCCTGCCCCTCCCCTGCCTGCCCCTCCCCTGCCTGCCCCCTCCCCCTGCCTGCCCCCTCCCCCCTGCCAGTCCCTCCCCCCTCACCCCTCCCAGGACAGTGAACTACAGCCAGTGTTAACACAGCCATCTTCCTCTCGATTCGTCTGGGTTTGGAGTAATATTTTCACAGTAATGGGTGCCAGTGTGTGTGTGTGTGTGTGTGTGTGTGTGTGTGTGTGTGTGTGTGTGTCCAGTAACCATGACTTTTCCCTCGCCGTTCGACTCAATTTTAATCAAACTTGCTACACAGATGTTCCCTAATTATAAACTTCTACTAAATTTGTTCGACAGGTCACCCCCTCCCCTGATCCCCTCCCGACCAACCTCCCACCCCTGACCACCCTCCCACCCCCTGACCACCCTCCCACCCCCTGACCCCTCTCACCCCCCTCAAAAAAGTTAGTTTCCATAGCAACCAGGTGTTAAGAAAGTCAATTTTTTTTGCCTTCACTTCCAGAACCAATTGAAATGAAATTAAAGTTTGGAAACATTATCATAGGAATGTAGGAACACGTTGTACTCCTGGTTATTGGCTGGCACAGGGCACGGGTCAACTGAAGAGTGACCAACCCCCCAGCTAATTTCACCTGATAATTAAACTCCCAGGTCCTCCCAGATAAACACTTCTGTGGCCGTGTTATCTGATAAACCCACGACACACACACACACACACCTGAGAGCCCGGCACCTAACACACACACACACACACACTCAGAGCCCAGCACCTAACACACACACACACACACACTCAGAACCCAGCACCTAACACACACACACACACACACACACACACACACAGAGCCCAGCACCTACACACACACATACACACACACAGACCCCTGGCACCTAACACACACACACACACACACTCAGAGCCCAGCACCTAACAACACACACACACACACACACACACACACACACACACACACACACACACACACACACACACACACACACACACACACACACACACACACACACACACACACACACACACACACACACACACACACACACACACACACACACACACACACACACTCAGAGCCTGCACCACACACACACACACACACACACACACACACACACACACAGAAAGACAAAGTGGAGAGAGTAATTGGTTGAGGTTGTGGACGTCAGCCTCGTGGCTCTGATTCACACACACACAAGTTGTCGCTTCTGCCAGCCACTTTTCCTTCTGGTACATCACTTCAGTATTTGAGTCTCCATATATTAGACCTTGCGAATCCATCTAATGACAAAGGAGTAAAATTGAATACACCTGGACACAAGATACATACACCATCCACACTCCAGACACAGACACATACACCATCCACACCGGACACAGAGATACATACACCATCCACACTCCGGACACAGAGATACATACACCATCCACACTGGACACAGAGATACATACACCATCCACACTCCGGACACAGAGATACATACACCATCCACACTCTGGACACAGAGATACATACACCATCCACACTCCAGACACAGACACACACACCATCCACACTCCAGACACAGAGATACATACACCATCCACACTCCAGACACAGACACATACACCATCCACACCTGACACAGAGATACATACACCATCCACACTCCGGACACAGAGATACATACACCATCCACCACCGGACACAGAGATACATACACCATCCACACCCGGACACAGAGATACATACACCATCCACACCTGGACACAGATGATGATACACCATCCACCTCATGCATCATACCCCCCCCGTCGTCCAGTAGTTACCTGTATTATTTTTCCCAGGTAAGGTGGTAGCAACGGGCCGTGGCTGGTCGTAAATCCACCCACTTAACCAGTTATCAAACCTTAAATGGCAGCAAAGTCACCAGCTTGTTCTACCCTACTTGTGTGTGGGTGGGGGGGTGTTTGTGGGGTGGGGGGTGTTTGTGTGGGGGAGGTTTGTGTGGGTGGGGGGAGTGTTTGTGGGTGAGGTGGTTTGTCTGTGTAATGATGTTGTGATAGTGAGGACAATGAGAGAGAGAGAGAGAGAGAGAGAGAGAGAGAGAGAAGAGAGAGAATAACGAAAAGCTAAGAGAAGAAACGAAAGAGAAAAGCATATGAAAGAGAGACAAAGAAAGAGAAGAAAGAGATAGAGAAAATAAGAGAGAGCGTGAGAGAAAATGAAAGTAAAAGGCAGAGATTGAGAGATCAGGTGTAATTAACGCTCTTACCTGGTCTTGAACACAGGTAGTGGGGTGGGACCTGGTCTTAAGTACAGGTAGTGGGGGGGAGTGTCAGGGTTGGTTTAGAGTGAGCCATCTGACACATTACACACCTGTCGGATATATACTTTACACACCTGTCTTCTTTGCTCACATTTACACACCTGTCACCACTAATTACACACCTGTCTCCACTAATAACACACCTGTTTCTGCTTCTGTCACCCACGCAAACTACAAGAGAGAGAAAGGGGGAGAGAAGGTAAGGGAAAAGAGAGATAGAGAAAGGGGGCAGAGGGGAGGGAAGGGGACAAATATTGATATAGAGAGGGAGAGAGAGACGGGGTAACTAACATGTAAATAAAGGTAATCTAATATTATCCATCACCTGTAGGGGGTGCAGTGAGGAGCCCGTGGGGTGAAGGGGCTGTTCTAGGCGTAGAAGCTGTCGCCAACACAACCACCACACCCTGAGTTAACGAGTTGCATGACCCAGTGTCAAGGAATAGTCCGAGAAGACCGGACAACTCGCCTACTGCACTGGCTAACCATTACCCCGGAACACGATCCGCAAATCGATTAACATCCAGGTTCCCAATTACTGCAAATGGCGTAAAGAAACTTGCCCATAGTTTCACTCGCCCGGGGATCGAACCCGGGTCCGCTCGCTTGCTGATCATTACACCACAGGTTGCCACATACATACATACTTAATTAAATACATTCATACAGGATTACATAGGTTGTGACAATACTCTCTGCGGGCTTGTGTGTGTGTGGTGATTCCATGGATCAGCTGGCATCTCCACACACTGGTTGTCCCTGTCGTCCACACTGAAGAACTTATCACCTGAGGAGCCACCAGTGCCCGGCCGTCCTGGTATTTACATGTGGCGGAATATGAATATGAAATCAAAGGCTCCTAGGTACTCTCGGACGTACACCCCGGCACTGACACAGGAACATCACCCTCCGTCAGTTCTTAAGAGCGGATTAGCATAGCGGAGGGTATGTAATTAGATCCTCTTCCTATTTGGAGATGGTCGTATGTAAACAAGATTTTTGAAGCGAGTGAGATAGCTGCCAGCGATTATCACACACACACACACACACACACACACACACACACACACACACACACACACACACACACACACACACCGCCCCGTCGTCACCACCTGTATCAAACTCAGGTAAAAACAACCAACCTATTATTTCTTACTTCAGTTTTGGGATCAGATTTGGCTGGTTTAATTTACGTGAGCAATTTGTGGGCACTGAGCCATTATTACCTGACACAGTGTTTTGGTGAGGTGGGTGAGGGGGAGGAGGAGGGGGGTGAGGGGGAGGAGGGGGGTGAGGAGGAGAGAGGAGGAAGTAGTAGCGTCTGAAGGAGGAAGAGATGATACACACTGAGGAATTGAGGAGAGGAGGAGGAGGAGGGAGGAGGACAGGAGGCAGGAAGGCCCTCACTCCTCACCCCACTCGTTCCTCACCATCTGCCCTCACTCTCCTGTCCTCACCCCCTCACCACTCTATCCCCTCACCCCCCACCTCCCTCTCCTCATCCCTCACCTCTATCCTCTCTCCCTCCCTCCCCCACCATCACTGGACTTACATTCCAGTATATAGGTTTTACATTGTGAGATATGGGCGTCTGTTCAGTGTGGGCTGTGTGTGTGTGTGTGTGTGTGTGTGTGTGTGTGTGTGTGTGTGTGTGTGTGTGTGTGTGTGTGTGTGTGTGTCCGTCCGAGGCACTGTAGCGGTGAAAGATACGAGGATGGGGAGTACTCTTTTATCTCAGAAGGGTTGAGGCGAGTGGCGGTGCCTTGGATGTTGGAGGTGGTAGTGGTCAAACTTTTCAGTGAGAGAGAATATGAAGAAGGAGGAGTAAGGGAGGGAGTTGAGTGAGCGAGTGAGTGAGTGAGTGAGGGGCAGCAGAAGTGGCGCTGTCTAGTAGTGAGTTATCTGATGGTGTAAGATCCCCCAGGTCTTGTTTGGAAGTGGTGGTGGTAGTAGGGGTTGTGGTGGTGCGTAGTAGTAGTGATAGGGAGTGGTAATGGTGGTGGTAGTGGTGGTGATGGTGGTGGTGATGGTGATAGGGGGTGGATGGTGATAGGGGGTGGTGATGGTGGTAGTGGTGGTGATGGTGATAGGGGCGGTGATGGTGATAGGGGTGATGGTGATAGGGGGTGATGGTAGGGGTGGTGATGGTGATAGGGTGGTGATGTAGATAGGTGGTGGATAGGGTGGTGATGGTGATAGGGGTGTTGGTGATAGGGTAGTGGGATGGTGGTGGTGATGGTGGTAGTGGTGGTGATGGTGATAGGGGTGGTGATGGTAGTGGTGGTGATGAGGATAGGGTAGGTTGGGATAGGGGTGGTGGTGGTGATAGGGGTGGTGATGGTGTAGGTGGTGGTGATGGTGATAGGGGATGGTGGTGTGATAGGGGTGGTGGTGGTGATAGGGGTGGTGATGGTGGTAGTGGTGGTGATGGATAGGGGGGGTGGTGGTGGTGATAGGGGGTGGTGATGGTGGTAGTGGTGGTGATGGTGATAGGGGTGGTGATGGTGATAGGTGGTGGGATGGTGATAGGGTGGTGTTGGTGATAGGGGTGGTGGGTGGTGATAGGGTGGTGATGGTAGTGGTGGTGATGGTGATAGGGGATGGTGGATAGGGGGGGTGGTGGTGGTGATAGGGTGGGTGATGGTGGTAGTGGTGGTGATGGTAATAGGGGGTGGTGGTGGTGATAGGGGTGGGGTGATGGTGGTAGTGGTGGTGATGGTGATAGGGTGGTGATGGGGTAGTGGTGGTGATGGTGATAGGGGTGGTGATGGTGATAGGGGTGGTGATGGTGCCCGGAGACTCAGGTTGAGGAAGAGGAGGTAAAAGTTCACTTGGTTCCACACGGCCGCGGTCAAATGACAGCGTCCTGAGGGCCTCTTGTGTGAAAAGACGCAGTGGAGTGTAAGGCAGCGCCTCCAGGACCCTGCCACTGTTACTCCGCCTCTCATCCTCACAACTTTATAGAATTACTGCTCTCAATGGTCGTCTGGCCGGAGTCATGTCCTAAACTATGTTGGGTGTGTCCTTCAACTCTCTCTCTCACTCTCTCTCTCTCTCATCCTACACCATCCCTCCCTCCCTCTCTCCCTCCCTCTTACCCACCCATTCCGCCCATTCTCTCCCCTTCCATCTTCTCCACCTAACCTAACCTCCCTCCCGGTGTGAGTAAGATGGGTGTAGGAGGACCATCCGTCACGCCCCCTCACGACCTGCCACGACCTCCGGCCCTCTCCTCCACCACCTGTCTCCCTCACTGTGACACCTCCCACCCTACCCCTCCTCCTCACCCCCTCCCTCCTCACCCTCCCTCCTCACTCCCCCTCCCTCCCTCCCTCTTCTTCCCTCACCTCCTCCTCACCTCCTCCCTCCTCTCCTCACCCTCACCTCACTCCCTCACCCTCCCTCCCTCACCACTACCTCCACGTAAGAAAACATATCGACACCCTTGACAAATTATTAAAATATTTGAATTTATTTTTGTTTTAACTATGAATCAAATGTTTTACCGATACGTGTGTAGGAATTATACACGTACTGGACCTGTTCTCTCGTGTGAGGTTAGGTTAGGTCAGGTCAGAAAACTGTACTTAATTCATTTGACAATAATTTTTTTTATATGTTTACTAATTATACTGTATGTTTACGGTAAAAAAACAGTTGGTTAAAGAATAATTAATTTACATATTTTTATTAAATATTTTATTCTGAATATCAAAAACATTAATTAAGGATTGAATTAATAATTTAATATTTTGTTCAATATTTTTTGTTTTGTTTTACGTGAAGTTAAACTAAGATATAAGATTAACTAAAAATTAATTTTGTTTTTATCTAATTTATTAACTATTTTTCTGTGCACTAAAGTAATACTCCAGCAATTACTTTCCCTCACTAATAAAAAACAAAATTAATTGAACAATAATTAGATTTATCCCCAATATTTTTTCTTTAAATAATTAATAGAGAAATTTGTATGATTTTTTAATATCAAATGACCTCCCGTGTTGTGGGTTAACCTCTGACCTCTGACCTCCGTACGAGTGTTAGTGCAGCGCTTGGGTCACGAGGGGTCACTTGGGTCATCATTTGGAAATAGCCGGACATACCTTGAGTGCCAGTGTCAGGGTGTGTGTGTGTGTGTGTGTGGTGTGGCGGTACAGGGTGTGGTGTAGTGTGGCGGTACATAGTGTGGTGTAGTAGTGTGGTGGTACAGGGTGTGGCGGTGGTAGGTAGTTCTTACAGTGTAGTGCCTCAGAGAGAGAGGGGTGAAGGGGGGGGTAGGGAGGACAGGAGGAATTTGGGTGAAGTGAAAGGAGGATAGAGGAGGACGCAAGAGGATATAGGAGTTGGGGAGGTTAAGGGGTTGGGGGTGATGATAGGTAGACGGGAATAGTGTAGGGAAGATAGGGAAAGGAGTGGGAGGCAGGCTGGTGAGAGGGAAGGAGGGAAAGACAGCCAAGTGGGGGAGGAGGGAGGAAGGTGCCGGATGCAGGCTGATTGGAGAGGGAGGGGAAGTGTACAGGCTGGCGGGAGGGTGGATGGTACAGGTCACGGAAAGCCCATGGGTGGATGTGTGTGTGTATTTTGGTTCACTTCCGGTGCCAGAAACGGTGTACAGATCTCGTGTGTGTGTGTGTGTGTGTGTGTGTGTGTGTGTGTGTTGAGTTATACACCTGGGTCGTCATTCAGAGAGTTTTTATCGGTCCAAGTCTACACAATTTTAACTTAAATCTGACGCGGTAGTTGTGGCGTATGATCAAAGCATGGCGTTAATAGAGAGTATTGTTGGGTCTTAAGGTGTGCAGGCAGGCGAGCGGTGAGAAGTTGTCTGGACTATTTCTCAGGAACTATTTGCAATAGTGCTTGGAGAAAGGAACAGACAGACAGACAGAAACAGACAAAGACAGAGAGATAGAGAGACAGACAGGTAGAGACAGACAGACAGACCCGAAAATAAGAGATAATTTGAGGTTTTGTAACGCATTTGACCTTTGACCTCAGCTTAACGTGAACTTGAAACTGAAAATCTTATCCAGACGATTTGGGGGCAAAATAGTGTACAGGAGGCGGGTCAACTTGTGTGTGTGTGTGAGAATGACTGGGATTCACCTGTAATTTTCCACCGGTATCAGGATCAAGATAATTTTTTACATACCAGTTTGGAAGTACGAATTCCATAGCTATTTTTATATAGATTCACAAAACAATTGTATAAAAAATAAATAAAATAAAAAAACGAAGGTGATTATTTTTTTTTTATTTTTATTTATTTACCTATTTTTTTTACAGTACCTATTTTTTCCCATGAGAGGAGTGAACTTTTTCGGTAATGGTATTCATTGTTTGGTATAGGTGATGAAACACTCAGTGGTACAAATAATACTAACAGTTGGGCCTTGTAAACAATAACAACAACAGCTACAACTACAACATGTGTGATTGCAGTGCTTTGTATGTGTTGGTGGTGAGGCTACGTGTTGTTGGTACGTAATAATAATAATAATAATAATAATAATAATAATAGTAATAATAATAACAATAATAATAACAATAATAATAACAACAATAATAACAACAATAATAATAATAGTAATAATAATAACAATAATAATAATAATAATGACAACAATAATAACAACAACAATAATAATAATAATAATAATAATAATAATAATAATAATAATAATATAATAATAATAATAATAATATAATAATAATAATAATAATAATCTTACATTATAGAAATACAACACCACGACTCATAATTTCCCCACACGTCAAAATAATTTTTTAAATATTAAAAACAAAAAAAATATTCGCAATTAATATTTTAGAGAAAACAGAAAAAAAATTCCTTCACCCAGACGTAAAGAATAAAATATGATAATTGATCTTACTTAATTAATTTCAACCTTTAGTGAGACAGTTACATAAATACAGGAGTTTATTACAAGTTTTTAAAGTTATTTTTTACAGTTACCAAGAATACAGAGATATTGTTTTGACTAATTCTGTATTCTGTAATGTTGAAGTGAGTCGCTTTATTGTGATTGTTTCATAATGGTGAGGGTTTAATGTTTTCTTGGAAGTGGGAGGTCTTGTGTTTTAGTTTGGTTGTGTGTAGTGGTGTGGATAACCTAACCTAACCTAACCTAACCAAACATCAAGGAAGAACTTGGAGTGTTTATTTCAAGGGGGACATTGTTAAAGACCCTTAGTGTGTTGATCAGGTCATCCTCGCGGGAACCTTGACCTCAACAAAGCTTCAGGGGCACAGGAAACCTCTCGGAATCCTCTCAATTTAAACTCCATGGTCCTGAATTTCTTAAGAATCTCTCTCTCTCTCTCTGGGTATAACACAACGACTGCCTGCTTCTCGTACACTGCAGTAGTTGGCTAGGCAGTCTTACTCATCAGCTTTTGTGCCGTCAGGGGTTGAGTGAGTCAGTTAGATGCCTTCTCACGTCCTCAGCTTCAAGGGGGTTTATTAAGGCTCGAATTTGTGAGTCTTTGGACCCAAGGAAACTCAGGGCACAGGGGGAGGGGAGGGGGAATAACAGTAGGTATTGTAATATGGCCACCAATTTCTCATTCTACCCTCTCCCTCCTCCTCCTCCTCCCCCTCCTTCATCACCCCTTCCTCTCCTACCTCACCCCCCTCCTCCTCCTCTTCCTTACTAGTACACCCAACGTCCTTCAACTCTCTCTCACTCATTCTACACCCATCCACCCACCCACTCACCTCCCTCCTAGCCACCCACTCCGCCCACCATAGCCTCCACCCATCCTTCCTCCATTCACCCTACCAGCTTGCCACTCCACCCATCCTACTCTCCTTCCATCCCCCCCCCCTCCACTCACCCTCTTAGCCACTCCACGCCACTCCACACCACTCCACCTGCTGTATGCCTCAGCCTATCGACAAAGTTTTCCACAACTACCTTCCTAAAATCACACCTAACCTAACCTAACCTCACCCAATATCGCCTTGATGCCCGTCACAATACCTCGAGGTGTAGGGAGCTAACTTTTTACCAAGGGGGGAGGGGAGGGAGATGGTGGGGTGTTGAGAGGCCTAATAGTGCTCCATTTACTCCCCAAAGATCTTGATGGAAGTTCTGGCTTAAGGGTTCAGGGCTGGAGTGGGAGTTATCGCCCTTGGAGTTATTAGTCTGTGGTTATTAAGAGTCTTTGGGGAATTGTGTTAAAGGGATGTGGTTTTGGGATGTGGTTTTGAGATGTGGTCTTGGGATGTGGTTGGTATATACACTACGTTGTTGATGGTGAAATGTACTGTATGTTTTGGTAAAGTAGATCACAGGTTCAGGTTGATGGTGAAATGTACTGTATGTTTTGGTAAAGTAGATCACAGGTTAGGAGTTTCTCTCTCTCTCTCTCTCTCTCTCTCTCTCTCTCTTTTCCCTCTCTCTCTCTCTCTCTCTCTCTCTCTCTCTAAGATGGCTCAATATATACGCCAGCTTCCGTTGTCGACGTAAGAAGGAGCGGTGGTGGAACTCACTTCCTTGCTGCCTTGCCATTACTAGAATCCAGGTGCAGGTATCACGTACACCTGGGGAACAAAGAACGAGTAGAGGTGGTAAGGGATGGGGGTGTGTGGGGGGTGTGTGGGGGTGTGTGGGGGCAGTGGGTGGGGAGGAAGAGGAGGGAGGAGAGCTAGTCTGTGTGAGGATGTTTTGTGGTCTCTGCAGTAGCAAGGATACAGTATATTGGACCTCGGGGTGACAGTCAGACAGCTTCACCACCTCTCTCTCTCTCTCTCTCTCTCTCTCTCTCTCTCTCTCTCTCTCAGTACTGTAGGCAGGAGTACTGGGGTGACAGCAAGGCCCACCAGTAAGTAATTCCTGAGCTTTCCTGTCTTCTCCCTCCCTCCCTCTCCCTCTTTCTCTCCCTCTCGCTCTCCCTTCTGCCCACCTGCCTCAGTCACCCCTTCCATCAGGCAGGTGTTGCAGTGGCCGCCTGTGTTAATGTATGGTCACACAAGGCGGCCCTAATCATGCGGAAAGTTGCATTGTGTTGCATGTTTTCCTTGTGATGGTGGACAGAATCTCTCTTAACCTCACCTCACTTCACCCCACCTCACCTCACCTCACCTCACCTCACCTCACCTCACCTCACCTCACCTCCACCTCCACCCCTCACCTTGCCCTCCACCTCCACCCCACCTCTCCACCTCACCTCACCTTACCTCACCCCTCACCTTGCATACCTCCACCTCCACCTTACCTCCACCTCTGCCCTCCTCACCTCCTCACCTCACCTCACCTCCCTTACCTTGTGCCCTTCGTGTCCTTCTCCGTGTCCTTTAGGTCCCTTGGAGTCTGCCTGTTGCTCTTTCATTAGGTAGTGGCAGGTCCGTGGTCCTTAAGTTTGGTCACATTATGGTGCATTGATTTGGGTGATGGTGCTCTCTTTAATGCCGTAGTTAACACCATATTACCGTTAACTCTAGAACATCCTTCACTATCACCACCATTATCACTATCACCATCACTGTCCCTACCAACCCCCTCCACCTACTACCACCACCACCATCACTGACCACTACCACCCACCTCCACCACCACCACCATCACAGCCACTACCCAGCCCCCCTCCACCACCCCACTACCACCACCACCATCACTGACCACCTACTGCCCCTCCACCACCACCACACCATCTGCCCCAGCCACTACCAACCCCCTCCACCACCACTACCACCACCACCATCACAGCCACCTACCACCCCTCCACACCACCCCACCATGCAATACTACCAACCCCCTCCTACCACTACCACCACCACCATCACTGACCACTACCCCTCCACCACCACCACCATCTGACCACTACCAACCCCCCTCCACCACCCTACCACCACCACCATCACTGACCACCACCCTCACCACCACCACCATCTGTACTACCCCTCCACCCACCACCACCACCATCATGATACTACCCACCCTCCACCACCACCACCATCACTGACCTCACCACCCCACTACCACCACCACTGACCACTATCTCCCCCAACAGGAGGCTGGAACAGAACCAGATCACGGAGGTACCCAGCCGAGCCTTCGCCCCCTTCAGGAAGCTGCGACGAATGTAAGTAAACCACTATTAAACTTCCTTTATACAGTGAACCCTCTGTATAACGGACTTTCTTCTCAATATAGTCCGTTAAATAGAGGTTTTACTGTACTCTTATATAATGTAGTTTTTAATAGAGATTTTTTATAGTTTTTACTAATATTTTGTATATATATATATATATATATATATATATATATATATATATATATATATATATATATATATATATATATATATATATATATATATATATATATATATATATATATATATTTTTTTTTTTTTTTTAATGATGTAAAATATTTAGTTTTGATATTTTAACATTGTGATTTCTTATGACCAAGGTGAGGTTAGGTTAGGTCTTTACAGGTGTATTCTACATTAGTAACAAGTGAACGTGGGCCCTTCATGCCCAGTGAAAGTTTAAACGCTCGTGCTTGGCTAGCGCGCAACCTCCTTCCAGCTGACAGCATACAGTGACAAAATGGTTAATTAATGCCTTCCTAAAGAAACCATCGACATGGGACCAGGTTTGTTCCACTATACGAATTTTTTGCGATTTTTCCACCAAGTTTGATGAAAAACGATTGTGCCGTCTCGGCTGCCCAGAACAGACACACACACGGCTATTCCTATAGTATATTAGATTAGTGTTGGTTAGTGTTTCCAGGTGAGTCGGTTATGGGGGAGTGAACTAGGACTTGGAATTTGATTTTTAGTGAGGTAAGATATGTGGGGGGGTGGGGACAGACAGGCGTGGTAGATGTGTGTGTAGACAGGCAGACAGACGCAGTAGTTGTGGGCGTAGACAGGGAATATACTGTACATGATGACCGTGACGCTGCCCACTCTACTTGTCAGGAGTAACTAGGTAACTGCCTCGTCCCGTCGCCTCACGCCTTGTTTATGATGCCTCTTGTGTCTTGATTGGGTTGTTAGCTTGTCCTCGCCTCGTTACCTTGTTAGCTTGTCCTCGCCTCTTGGCCTCTCTCTCGTTGGTCTGTTCTCTGTCCTCTTTTTGTCCTCGTCTTGTGGTCACGTTAATAATCAGCCAGTATACTGTGTCAGCACGTCAGGCAGTATAGTACACGGGCATACACGGGAGGCACAGTATAGTACACGGGCATACACGGGAGGCACAGTATAGTACACGGGCATACACGGGAGGCACAGTATAGTACACGGGCATACACGGGAGGCACAGTATAGTACACGGGCATACACGGGAGGCACAGTATAGTACACGGGCACACACGGGAGGCACAGTATAGTACACGGGCATACACGGGAGGCACAGTATAGTACACGGGCATACACGGGAGGTACAGTATAGTACACGGGCATACACGGGAGGTACAGTATATAGTTATGTTAAGAGTGGTGGAGGTGGTGACGGTGGTGGACAGGTAAGACCAACCATATATGGGTTTACTTTAATTAACCTTTGACCCAGATTAACCTCGTCAGTACTGCGGGGCCTTTTATCTTTTCTTACTTGTTATCGCGGAAAAAAAATGTGTTTGAGACCTGAGTTAACCTGAAAATGTTGTAGTGTGTGTGTGTGTGTGTGTGTGTTTGGGAGGGTTATAGGCCTAGACGATATCCACCCTGTGATTCATTGATCCACCAACCTGTTTTGATTAGCATCCCGACCTCTGACGAGACATGGGGAAGTAGAGAAGGGTGTGTGTGTGTGCAGTCGACCGTCACGAATGGGTTAGTTAGTAGCTGTGGACATGAACTTGACTCAATCAATCAATCAGTCAATCACCCTAGATGTCATTCTCGTATCTGAGGTGTTGGAGATCATAGCCCACTCTATAAATGACTAAGAATATAATCCTCTTGTTTCTCAACGTTTAACAAGTACAGTTCATAGGTAAACCACGTCCTCTGGTTCACTCCTAACGTCATATTGTCTTGGGAGTAGTGAGGAACAGTGAGAGAAACACCTCATGAACAATGCACCTCTGTGATTCGATCTTCAGGGAGGGGTAGTTGCGTGTCGCCCCTCAATTACGACTGGATAACCTCTAACAGTCTGGCTCCTTCACACGTCATCTATCAGGTTATTGTGTTTCTAAACTACCTGTCGGGATTACCTTAGTGGGGTGTTGAGAGGCTGGGAGATAAAACTACCCTAACCTAACCCTGCAACACCTGGTCAGAGGAACACACCTTAACGAGCCCAGGTGTTGAGTCACATGATACCTGAGAGAGTCACGTGCAGGGTGTTGACATGTGTGTGTGTGTGTGTGTGTGTGTGTGTGTGTGTGTGTGTGTGGAGGTCCTCACTGTACCCTGGTCCCTACTTGCGTGACATGGTGACTCCTGCTGGGGACAAAGAGGAGGTGTGGAGGAGGTGAGGGAGGGGGGTGGTAGTGGTGTAGGAGGGGGCAGGTGTAGGAGGAGGTAGGGACAGTAGGTGAGGTGGAGGGAGGGGTGATGGAGGTAGGTAGGTGAGGAGGGTAGGATGCAGGAGGTGAGGGCAGTGCAGGAGGGAGGGGTGGGTAGTGGTGCAGGCACGTGAGGGGGGGTAGGTGAGGAGGTAAGGGGCAGGGCATGTGAGGGGGGGTGGGTAGTAGGCAGGTAATGAGGGGGTGCAGGGGTGAGGGCTGGTGGCACAGAGGGGTAGGCAGCAGCTAGGGGTGAGGGGGAGGGAGGGGGGGGTGGCTAGGCGTGCAGGTGAGGGGGGTGGTAGGGGTGTACAGGTAGGGAGGGAGGAGGGGTGGTTGTGGTGCAGGTGAGGGGGGTAGGGGGTACAGGCAGGTGAGGGAGGAGGGGGGGGTGGTTGTGGTACGGGAGGGGGGGTGGTAGGGTGTGCAGCTAGGGTGAGGGAGGAGGGGGGGTGGGTCAGGTGTGCAGGTACGTGAGGGGGGTAGGGTGTAGAGGAGGAGGGGGGGTGGCTGTGGTGCAAGTGGGGTGAGTAGTGCACAGGTAGGGGTTCGCTTCTTTCCCCATATCAAGTGAATTGGACGATTAACAGAAGTTTCATTAAGATTCAACGGACAATTAGATATAACGAACTTTTCAGGAGCAAATGTCCGGTAAAGAGGTTTCACTGCAAACAACCCAAGCCGAAGGACCACTGCGATTGTGGAAGAGCGGGGGAGTCCGGAGGTCACGCCAGGCGGAAATACGGTCCTTCCCTTCGCCTGGCGCTGATTGGATAATTGGTAGTGATGATGGTAGCTGGCGTATGTCTTCTTAAGCCTGAGTTTCGTCCACTTTTTGTCTTGTTATTCATTCACAACTGACGACGCATTTACTTCGTCTCCTTTCGTCCGTTTTCGGGGTTGAAGTGTGTGTGTGTGTGTGTGTGTGTGTGTGTGTGTGTGTGTGTGTGGAAGTAGTCACACCTTAGGTCTTGCTTCTTGTCGCCAGGTAAACGTGAACCATTACCTGTACCTACCTAATTACTCTCTCTCTCTCTCTCTCTCTCTCTCTCCTCTCTCTCTCTCCTCTCTCTCTCTCTCTCTCTCTCTCTCTCTCTCTCTCTCTCTGGCCTACACCTAGTATACTCCTACAGGTAACTCAATTTTACACACACACACACTCTGGACAATTGATTTTGTCGACCTTTTGCATTTCTGAGAATTATTGCCCAGAAATAAATCATTTCTTAGTTACTAATTTCCCGCTGTCAGAAATTACATAGAGAGAAAGTTAATAAAATGACTATAAATTAAAAGCTTTGAGGGGACGGGATTTTAGGTGTGTATGTATGTACGTGTGTTTGGGCGTGTATGTATGTATGTATGTATGTTTGGGGGGGGGATTGGTACGTGGTTTGTGGTAGCCATGGTTATTGATTGGTGTGTGTGTACAGTTGAGGCTTCAGTGGTTGGGTTTAATGGTTCGTGTTCGCTGGGTGTTGTTGTTGTTGTTGTGATGGTTGTGAGCTTGTGTGGGTTAGCGTCCTGAGAGAGTAGAGAGTCAGGGCTCTGGAGCTTTGTGTGTGTGTGTGTGTGTGTGTGTGTGTTTGTGTATGTGTGTGTGTGTGTGTGTGTATGTATGTGTGTGTGTGTGTGTGTGTGTGTGTGTGTGTGTGTGTGTGTGTGTGTGTGTGTGTGTGTGTGTGTTTGTGTGTGTGTGTGTGTGTGTGTGTGTGTGTGTGTGTGTGTGTGTGTGTGTGTGTGTGTGTATGTGTGTGTGTGTGTGTGTGTGTCAATACCCCCCACAATGAACACCTTCCTATGGGTTAGGTTAGGTTAGCTGCTTACGACCCACTGTTAATATATACTAACTCCCCTTCTCATCCACCTCACTCTTACCCACATCCACCCTCATCCACCACTGTTAAAGAGACAGACACACCGTGAGAGATAAACGTTCTATGTAACACTCAACAAGGAGAGAAAGAAAAGCAACAAATGAAATTGAACGTTTGGTCAGGGTGTGTAATTGAGTGTGTGGTGGGGGGGGTGGAGGGGGGTGGGGGAGGAGCAGTGGTCTATGGTGACTTATTGCTCTCTCTCTCTCTCATACTAAACTTTCCTTCCCTCTCTCTTCCCTCTT
>NW_024747728.1:0-1182 GCF_018991925.1 Homarus americanus | reverse complement strand
CAGAGGCTAATTGTGGAGCCTTTATAGCAGGGCCACTTGTTGTGTGGTGGGCCTGACTGAGTACAGAACCAAAGTAATACACCGTTGTGAATCATTATTTCTAGTCTCTATCGCCCTATATGTAGAATCTTACCCTTTACTAAGTGTTGGCCCTAATGATGCTTTTACACCGATGTCCCTGTCTCTCAGTATATAATAACAATGAGTACTGTTAGTTCTTTCTTCATTTGCCCCGTGTTCTGATAACTTACTCAGGTACTGCTATGATATACGGATTAATTTGAATCGGTAGCCAACTAAATGCTGAAAGCACTATCGAGCAAGTCAACAAAACCGGTGTAGTTTATGTTATGACTTAGGCATTTGCATTTTTTAATGAAATAAACTGCTAGACGAAAACATGACTTTAAACTTTTAAAGGAACTTTTACAAATGACTCAGTCAAACAGCTGTGGATTAGGTGGGAGGCAAAGGCTATACTGTATACGAAAGACGGAACAGTACCATCCATCGATAAAAAAATGAGTTTTGAGTTTAGCAGCGCCATCTGTTGACGACCACACATACTTATAAATATATACAGTTTTATTGTATATAAAAATTAAACACACACACACACACACACACATTGTCCAGGACAGTCGATGTGGCTGGAAAACATACTGCAATTCCCGCATCGGTTCCATTTATCGTCAATTGCTATAACTTTACGGTTAAAGAGACTAGCACCCCCACCAACCCCACGGTCAGAGGACAATATTTAAACTGCTCAGAAAACTTAGGATCAGGAGGGTCAGGAGACTGCAGGCACGGGAATATATACAAAAGTAACAATAAATTGTTTAAAAACAACAGTACTGCGAAATTAGTCGGGAGATAAGCCGTAAACTTGTCAGAGGAACAAAACTAGTAGAGTGGGCTGAATAAAATAGTCTTGTCATGCTGCTGTGATGTACACCAAGGTGGATAAACACACACTTGATTGACTATCTGCCCCACTGTTAATCTAATAATTAGTTTATTGAGAGTTAGGCAGCCTGAAAATATACATTGGACAAAATGACTTACACAGTGTAATGTTTGCACCAAAAGTTTCACATTAGGGTAGGTTCACGTGTAACTGTCCTCGGGTGTTGATATGACGGACTCCCGTGGAGGCACCACACACCACACCACCACACC
>NW_024747727.1:0-10585 GCF_018991925.1 Homarus americanus | reverse complement strand
ATAAATAGGCACTCACATAGATATACCACATTGGTGGCGACAGGAACAACACAAATAAATTAAGCATAAGTAACAGGTGACGAATGTCACTCAAAGGATGTGAACTGTATGACAAGAGGACTGAACTAAACACGTCAGTTGGTGGGTCATATACTGTATATTAGGTCGGTTCCCGCCACGCGACCAGCCGGTGGGTCGTTTAACGATGCAGATGGTCGTTAGAGAACAAAGAATGCTGGTTACAATACAAAATGGGTTTGAACAAATAATAACAGTTAAAACCTTAACAGCACAGGGTTAAGGTGAATAGATTATATAATAGTAAATACAACACATCATTACAGGAATAATATGGAACATGGAAGCATGTTACATATAAAAAAAATAGAAAAATACGACACGGTCGTAACACCGTGTTATGTTGCCAGTTATAGACATAAAAGAACAGCATATCTAGTTTTTTTCAGTTCTGTGTCCGTATTCTTAGAAAACTTGTGCCCACGCGTATTATTACCTCCCACAAAACCGCAAGACAATGCTGTGTTGTTGTGTCGGTAGTTAAGTGTGGGCGACGACCAGCACTAGAAGCGAAAAACAAACTGGGTTAACTTGTTTGGTTGGGTTAGCTTGGGTTCTCGTCTTTCCCTGTTTTCTTGGCTGTTATTGCTAAATTGTCAAATATAATGGAATATTAGTTTCCGGGAGTATATAACGCTTTACTCGTGATCTTAAAAGCTGGATCTTGCAATGTAAAGTTCACAAATGGAGTATGACTGGCGAGTTACGTTTGTGTTGTAAAATAACTTGTTTATCATCACGGTCTTATATTTGTTGAAAAATAACTTATATGTCATGGTGTTATATATGTGTTGTAAAATACCTTGTTTGCTACCACAATGTTATACTGTGATGGCCTCATAAAATGGTGTAAATCTGCATAATAATAATATATCGTATAAGTGAGGCAGGAAACATCGTGGTCTTGTGTTAGTTCCTTGGTTTGATTTGTGTTACTTGTGAGTAAACTGTTCACTTCCTTCCTGGTTACACACTCATCCTGGCGAGCTAGTCTTCGCTTTAGGGTAGACTTATTTAAGTATACGTATACAGTGTGTTTCACGACAGGATTCTCAGCGAAAATTAAATCTCTATTTGTAATATGAATGTGATAAATAGTACAGTACGCTTATACAGTATATGTTTATTTCTGATGTTGGTAAAACTCTGAATATCGGTAACCACTGCAATGTTCATTTGTTATTAAACACTGACAAATGTTAACGTACCGTTCATAATTGTGTATGTAAAAGTACTCACACTTCCCGTTAATAATGTGGTAGACCAATAAGGTATCTAGTGTAGAGCAAGAGGTAATGTATAGTTTGCCCATAGGTGGTGACCTCGGTAGCCTGTGTGGGCAACTGTTCTTAGTCGTCATCCTCAAGTTTTCGTGACAAACAGGACAAACAAACAAGTTCCCGGAACCAGAAGGTAGACACAGAGTAAAAAATAAATAAAAAGTAAAACTACCTGTTATTAATGGTTCGTCTAACAGTGAATTAATAGAATGATGATGATGATGATGGTGATGATGATAATGACGATAAGAGTAAAAAAAACTCACAGAAAACAAAAAAGAAAAACCACCAGACTTTTCATAAATTCTGAGTAAAAAACAACACTAATGACAAACAAAAAGAAAGTGTAAAGTAATATAAGTAAGAGATTAAGTGAAGACGTTAAGTACGGCCAACAACATACACACAAACATTTTACTCTCTCTCTCTCTCTCTCTCTCTCTCTCTCGACGGGACGAAGAAAACCTTGAGAATTAATAATTGTGTCAAGCCAACCCGCCTATCACCGCCACCTCCCTCCCTACTAACATCTGCACCTACACCCTTCCCCACCCACTGCACCTACACCCTTCCCCACCCACTACACCTACACCCTCCCCAGCCCACCCACTACACCTAAACCCTCCCCAACCCACCCACTACACCTACACGTTCCCCCAACTCGTGACACAACACCCCCCCCTCCCCCTCCACTCTCCCCAGGACGCCTCCCCCCTCAGCTCACTTGTGTCTCTCTCTCCCTCAGTCAACAAAGCTCATGTCAAACACACCTTTCCGGCATTAGCTCCATTTGCATGTCTTTTACGAAATACCTGTTTTTTTACCTCCTTTCCCCTTTCTCACTGCCAGAGGGGAGAAGGCGGGGGGAAAGAAGAGAGGGGAGGACACGCATAAGACTCCCTCCTCGACGAAACACGACAGGTAGGTGTAAGAGTGAGACAGGTCGCTAGACGGGACGACAGGAGGGTGCCTCGCTGTCACTGCCAAGGGGAAAAAGTTTCTTTACTAATAGACAGTCTTGAGGGGAAATTTATTGAGGACGCGAGCTTGTTAGGTACGGCTGGTGGACATCCCAGGCCAGGGAAAAATGTTCTCCTGGTGCTGCCATGACTAGGGAATTAATATCTATCTCACTATTTTTGACCAGTGTGTGTGTGTGTGTGTGTGTGTGTGTACATTCTTGTAAACTGAATAATAACATCAAAAGTCTCTTATGATAACAAACAACCTTATCTTGAACGTGTTATCATCTTGGTGACCTTGTGTATACTTGGTGACCGTGTATATACCTGATAACAGTGTCTATACTTGGTGACTGTGTGTATACTTGATCACCGTGTGTATACTTGATCACCGTGTATGAGGGTCTGTCACATCAACACCAGACTGTTGTATATCAAGAGGTAATATTACACACGACCTCTGGGTAACTAATCACACAAGTGTCGGGTTTTAGAATGATTTTTTTTTCCTACGGCAATGCTCAGTGGCCCGTTACTGCAAAGACTTTCTATTAGTTCAGTGCTGATTTAAAGTTCACAAGAGAAAGGTAAATGCCATGTTGTTCATCACACACACACACACACACACACACACACACACACACACACACACACACATCAGAGATATTCCATTCTCTTCCCATTTTGTCGACACATCAATAAGAATTCTCAACACAAAAAAAAATAAAAAATAGTTAATCTACCAAACATCTAACAGTGCTCCTCAAACATTACCTCCCTATAGTATTTTCTTTATCACTTAATTAAGAGAAGAAGATAATCTAAATTTCACACAGAAAACTCTAAACAATACACAAAAGGACCCAATATACCTGAGAAATTATTATATAACAAGGTATACAAAACATATCCAACTATTCATTATTTTTTTTCCCGTCCACTATCTTGTACAGAAAGAACATGGAGAGAAAAATTGATTTTATCCCAGTTAGTATAATAAGTTTGTGCTTGTTACTTGATGGCTTGATTTTTTTATATACACGTCTCAAGATTAATAATAGCATGACCATAAGATTCTTCTTCTTCTTCTCTCATAGAAATGTGCAAATGGCGCCTCGATTTTTGTTTTTATTTAATTTATTTTTATTTTTTAATGAATAAATCGGTGGAGTTTAATGTCATTGATTTATATTACGATCTAAGCATTTAAATTAGGTATTACTTTATATTTATTCCGGTGATAATAGATAGACAGCAAGAGAGAGAGAGAGAGAGAGAGAGAGAGAGAGAGAGAGAGAGAGAGAGAAGCCAATCATATTCTTTTTTAACCGATTTTATTAAACCTCATAAATATTTTTACTGTGTATTATTATCTACAGTAAAACAATAACACGATCCTTTATTCTCTAAGGCACACTACCCCCCCCCCCCGGGCCGGATCCTCTTTCAACAGTGAGGCGGACTGAACAGATAAAGTTGACCGCTACTAATTTCTCTCTCCAGGGAAAAGATAAAATAAGTAATTTAGTGAGAATGTAATGAAGAAGAGAAGGGGTCAGGTTGGCCACACAAAAGACCTTACTGATTTATACCGCAGGGTTTTAAAAAGTGTTGATGATAATGAACAAGGAGATTGAAAGTTGCTTCTGCTTAGTTGAAAGTTGAATAGTAACGAAATGGGTTGTGCTGCCGGATGTATGATCGTATATTTTTTTTTTAGTTAAGGCTGCTAGATATAAGATTGTGTTTTTGTTTGTTTTTTGGTGGGGGAGGGGGTCTGTGGTCTGTGGAGTCAGATGTATGATAGCAGCTTCTTCTTCACTGTTGCCAACTGCCTGGGCACAATATTGACCCCCCCCCCGCTGCCGGATGTATGATGTAATTTCTGATCGACGCTGCCAGAAGTATACATTGTGATAGTATTTTCATAATGCTGCCAGATGTATGATAATATTGTGATCCAAGCTGCCAGATGTATAATTATGTTTTAGTCCATGTAATCATTATGTATGACAAAAGTTCTGCCTGTACCACCAGACCCCCAATCGAATTTGACCCGTTCTGTCGGATGCACGATAGTTGTTTGTTTGGTCAGTAACTTCGGCGCTGCCCCCAAAAATATGATAGTGCTTCTGAGTTATCTGCCAGACGTACGAGTTTGTTTTGTGTTCCTATGTAAATATTCAGGGTGTATTGTAAATGGCCAGCTCCAGTACGATACTTTTGACCTTTGTATCGCTCCTCGCTGCCAGCAGTATGATGTACGAGAAGAATCTTGGTCTATGCTGCCAGACCGTGACGACTCTGTAACGACCATAGAGGTGTTTGTTCAAGGGGAAACTCTCTCTCTTCTACAGGTACACTGCAACTTATTTCACGTTAAGTTTAACCACCCAAACCTAAACTAATCTAGCCTAGCCTAACCTAACCTAACCTAACCTAACCTAACCTAATCTAGCCTAGCCTAACCTAACCTAACCTAGCCTAGCCTAACCTAACCTAACCTAATCTAGCCTAACCTAACCTAACCTAATCTAGCTTAACCTAACCTAATCTAGCCTCTATTGTACCGTTACAATGGTTAACCTTCAGGTAAAAATAATCTAGGGTGTCTAATCTTCACATGATCCATATATTTTAAGTTTTTGAACAGACTATCGGTGAAAAAAATAAATATTAATCACCAAGACTTAAATTAAGAAGAGGTCGGATCTTGATCAACATTAGCGCCGCCGCCCGCCCACTGCATACAACACTCTGGAGGGGGGGGGGAGGGGAGGGGAGCTCTTGCATCTTCTTAATTCTTACTTTTGTCATCAACTTCCAGAGAAAATTTGCTAACAATGGAGGTCTTTTGGCGCACCATGACCCAGAGACCAGAACTAACTTGGCCACAATAAATCCTGCAGTTCTGTGGGGGTGAGGGGTAGGGGGGGTGTTGAGGGGTGGTGTTGAGAGGTGGGGGGATATTAGTGAGGCTCTTCAATGGAGGATGTGTATGTATGTATGTATGTATGTATGTATGTATGTATGTATGTACAGTATGTGTTAGTGTGTACATTTGTTTTGATTGGCCTGGCCTGGCGCTGAGACATTCCACGCACGGGGCCACAAGGAAATTGTTGATATTGTTTATACACTTTATTTAATTGCGGTAGCTTTTAACTCTCCCCACTCGTTATTTTCTGAGTTAGCATTCTCGTAAATTATCTCCAGCTTGTATTAAATCGCTCAGAGAGGAATGCAGTCCTACCCCTATCGCCAGCTGCGCCAGAATCATCGTGGTCTGTAATGGTTCTAATACCTGGGATAAATTATAAGTGAGAGGATTAAAGTCCCAGTGTCTCATGAAGTACTTGGGGCCTTAAACTTCGGATCATCGAGAGTGTTTGGGAGTTAATTATCGTCTTGTGTGTGTGTGTGTGTTGAAGTGGTTAGATGATTCATAGTCCCATTGTGTGACAAAGCAGTATTTGGTATCGAAGCTTCGGATCATCGAATGTTTGGGGGATTAATTAGTAGTTTGTGTTTAAATTACCTGGATGATTCAGAGTTCCATTATGTGATGAAGCACTGGGTACGGAGCCTCGGTTAAGTGTAAGGCTTTTGTTTATTACCTCTAACACACCTGATGCATCACTACACCTTCTCACACCCACTCCTCTTGGTTTTATTTATTGTAATCATCTGTAACATATATCAAATCTCTCACTTATCGACAAAAAACAAAATAAAAAATAAAATAAAACATTCTTAAGATGAATCAACGGCAACCAGGAACACTTTACAGTACAGGTACAGGTATACAGTACAGGTACAGGTATAGATATACATTACAGGTACAGATTTAGGTATACAGTACAGGTACAGAAATTTCCATGTGGTTTCAACACCATAAAAGTGACACCTTAACCAATATTCAAATAAATATATTCTCTTACTACCAATAGACTATTCATATCTCGCTATGTAACCTGACTTAACCTGACCTGACCTTACATTAAAAAAAATACAAAACTATACAAATATCTTCAAAAGCCAATCGACTCTCAATGTAAGGCAACATGAGTCTTATTATATACAGGTCACACTCTTGTCATATCCTGTATACACAACAGGGGAATCTTAAACTGGTAACCTGTTGCCATATGCACTGTGAACATTTGCATTTGACAGGTTATGTTATCGTTTCATCAAGATAATTCACTGTTCTGGTGGATATTATCGTACTCAATGGGTTACGTTATCTTACTCAAGGGATTAAGTCTTTAAAACTCAAGGGATTAGGTCTTAGGATATCGTACTCAAGGGATTAAGTCATTGTACTCATGGGATTGTTTAATAGTATACTCAAGAAGGTTAAGTAATCGTACTCAAAGGTTTAAGTAATTTACTAATAGGGTTAAATAATATTAAAAAAACACCTAAATTATCGTACTCAGGATATTCTTCAAGTTGTTATGTAACGGCACTCAGAGGACCAGTTATTATACTCATAGGACTAAATTATCGTACTCAAGGAGAAAAACAATATACTCAATTTATGATGCCACTTAATAGCTTATTAGCCATTCGGGCAGTTGATCAATTCTTTGAATAAAACACTCGGTGATTTTAGCTTTAAATGTTGATGTGTTGCTTTAGGTCTTAACATGATGGTGTTAGGAAATATTGGACAATACCTCCATGTACTGTGCTGTATATTGAGGGTAATTAATGATAACCAGCGCCATTCTTCAAGCTATTTTTTTATTGTATTAAACTGATGCATTGTTTGTTTATTAAGATAACAAGGAAGTTTGAGACTGTCAGCTTCTTACACTAATACTACCAGCATAGTTTCCACCAAAAGCTGTCGTCTTATTTATAACATTTGAAGAACAAAGACACTACTAGGAATCTTTTGTTTAGTGTTACGACAGACACTCCCACTAATTAAAAACATACCTGTTTTGAATGGGCACACACACAAACACACATACTTTCTCTCTCTCTCTCTCTCTCAAAATAACTGTGTGAGTCAGTGAGTGTATTTCCTTTAAACTCGGCAACAAAGGTCAGACAGGACAGACAAAACACCATTGTTGCCTTGATCATGTATTTCGCATTTAGATTTTGCAGTGACCATTGCAGCCTGGCGTCCTTCAACAAATATGTTTCAATCAGTCGTTGTCAGTAGTGTTAGCGAGGGAATACGTAACGAGTTTAGTGTTGTGTCTCTTTTACTGAACTGTGATGATTACTGGTGTATTGTGTAATGATTATTGCGATTTAGTTTGACTCGGCTCACCCCTATGGCGGAAAATGTAAAAATACGTAGCAACGATTTTTTTTTAGGAAGTGTTGCTTATCATTTGGTGGAACTTAAGTTTAAAAAATGACCAATGATTAAAATGTTGTGATTAAGATTATTGTTTTGTAAGAAAAGTCTGGAAATGTAAATACTTTTGCCTACGTTCATGAAAATGTTAAGTCTGTGTGTGTGTGTGTGTGTTTGTTTCATATTCGTTGCGCCTCAGCTTAATAAGTTTGTGTATTTTATAATCCACGTTACACAAACTAGAGCGAAAAACTGTCATATTTAAAAAATTTTAATCAAACTTTCCGGTTCACCAGATGTTACTTTCCTCGAATTATTTTTGCTACCAACCCTAAAAGTTGTGTTTCAGTGTAGCGTCGTCATTAATGGTCTTGTTGGTATTCCTTGTATGAGAGAGCGTCTCTAGCGTTGTGCAGTCAGATAAACTGTACATTTATTCTTCACTATATCAAACGACAGGCATTCCATTCATGACATTGGGCTCTTCCCGACAAACATGCCTACAAAAATGTCTCTCTGCATCTTCCCCTTCATAAACATATACTATATTATACAGGGAGAGTCTGTAAAGGACCCAAGTTGCCATAAACAGTTGTTTGTATAACTTCACCAGACCCAGAGCTAAAGAAACATAAGTTCCTCCTTACACTCCTTATCTAGGCATCACGCGGTGGTTCCAGGAGATAACATTTAGTTCAGAAGACTTTATCATTCATGTTCCTCTTCAACACACACACACACACACACTGACACCATCGAAATTTCAAGTCATAGGAAAGGGAGAAAAAGAGAGTTTGTTAGAGTTCTCAGTTCCGGAAAACAAAAGTTTATTATTAATCCTACTGACTTGTGCACGTCACGCTCTGAATTAATCTCTCTCTCTCTCTCTCATAAGCGACCGAATATCGTGAATAAGTCAATTTACGGTGTGTGTGTGTGTGTGTGTAATTTGAGCTTTATTCGTCTTTTTCATGATGATTAAATACTCCTCCCAATTGAAAAAAAAAGATGAGTTGATGATTTAACCTGACTGTGTACCGTACCTGGCCAGGTGGGTGACGGCGGCTCACTAAGTCAAAATGTATGAGGTATTTCCCCGTCCTACACCGAGCTGCCTTAACTCTACGCTGGTGAAAAATTTGGCGCTTCGAATTATGCAAACCAGAGGTCAAATATTGGCTCAGCTACTCCGATTCTGCGACATTTCCTCTGATTTATGGAACATTATTGACCATTTCATGCCCTCCCCCCCCCCCTCCTGCTGCCGCTCTCAATTTACGAAGAGGAGATTCTAATTTCTTCACTTTGTATTTTTTTTTATCTATTTACCTTTACTTTTTGTACCTTGATCCGTTTATTGTCTCTTGAATATAAAACACTTGACGTTTCTTATTCATTTCACATTCTGCGTTTTATATTTTGTTCACAATGTTTATATTTTCTCTTCTAATCAGTGTTTGTATCTTTTTCTGACCTTGGTGTTCATTCCTGCTCTTTTTCTGACCTTGGTGTTCATTCCTGCTCTTTTTCTGACCTTGGTGTTCATTCCTGCTCTTTTTCTGACCTTGGTGTTCATTCCTGCTCTTTTTCTGACCTTGGTGTTCATTCCTGCTCATTTTCTTATATTGTTTGTTATATTTTTCGTCTCTACTTTCGTTATACTATTTTAGTATTGGTTGGGTTATTGATGTTGTGTTGGTGTTCTTCTTATTCGCTCTCTCTCTCACCTTTTTCTCCATCTTTTCCTCCCCTCCTGTTTATCCTCCTCCTCCTCTTCCTCCCCTATACCCTCAGTCAGTACTCTCGCCACCAGAGAGGACTATGACGGCATCCCAATTTAAACAAACCTTCTCTCGCTTCTATAAAATGGGGAAGGGCACATCAGCACCATAAAATCAACCCTATTGCACCATATTGCACCATAATTTAAGAGCCAATAATGGTGGGTAGACAGGTAGGTGCTGATAATGTCTACTAACGCTCGGATTTATGGTATAGCGGTGAAATTTTTTGTTGGTGCTTAATGGTGTGGTTGAGGAATTGTCTCTCATCTAGAGTCTCTCTCTCTCTCTCTCTCTCTCTCTCTCTCTCTCTCATTAAGTAGCTCAATATGTCATATTTTCACTTGGCTCGTTCACCACATACGCATTGTATTAAATTCATTCAATGTCATCTTCTTTGACTAAATGGAACAAAGTGCCAGCAACACCATTTTCGCTCTCGTAATGGCATTTTCCGGCACATCGTAGTACAAGCTGCTCGTAATTGATTTTTTTAGTTAGTGAAGCAAAATTCGTCGAAAAAACGCAGGGGCGATACATTACTCTCGTCCGGCATGACATACAAACACTTTTTGTTATAATTTATTGTTATATATATATATATATGCTGATAACCACAAGTCTGTACTCACCCCTGAAGATGTGAATTACACGAAAGCGCTTGGGAACTTCGTGTTTTCTTCTTTCCTTGTGGTTATCAGCATATACCTAGATCACGCGCACCTACAGTGATTTACTTGCATATATATATATATATATATATATATATAATCAACACCTCATCCCGCCAGGATTCGAACCCACGGCCCACAAGCCTATGACTGTGACCGGGGAACGCTAACCGCTGGACCACCAGGATACTAAAAGCAGTCCTAGACTTTGTTATATAACAAAGTCTAGGACTGCTTTTAGTATCATGGTGGTTCAGCGGTTAGCGTTCCTCGGTCACAGTCATAGGCTTGTGGGCCGTGGGTTCGAATCCTGGGGGGTTGAGGTGTTGATTGTATGTAGAAGTCCGCGTGCTTTATTGGGCTAATGAAATATATATATATATATATATATATATATATATATATATATATATATTATTTCCTGTAGTAGTTTGAAAGTTCCTGATATTAGTAAAACTATTTCATTCAAAAACCTTGTACGAGCAATAGGTAA
>NW_024747726.1:0-5596 GCF_018991925.1 Homarus americanus | reverse complement strand
GGGCGCCGCAGCCACTGGTAAGGTAATTGTGAGCAGTGGTGCCCCAAATAGGTACCCTGGGGGAGACACCCCCTCTGAAGGTCCCGTGAAGGTGCCACCGCTGTGATAGAGGCACTGGGGACGTCGCCATCCCTGAGAACACCCCTGAAGGCGCTTTCGTCCCTGTAAGGGACCCTGGGATGAACGGTTATCCCTGGGAGGGTCACTTGGCCATGCCAGGCAAGGAGGCGCTCCCAGGGCCCTCTCAGGGTCGGCGGTGCCCCAGGAGACCTGTCAGGAGCACCGGATCCACCAAGGGCGCTGGATCCACAAGGGGCGCTCTTACGGAAAACGGCAATCGTTGGGGCTTTCTCAGGAAAGGCGGCGTTCTCAGGGGCTCCTCCAGAAACAACTGAGTTTCCATGGGCCTCTCAGGGACGGCAACGCTCCTAGGGACCCTCACAGACACGGCGGCGCCCCCATGGACCCTGCTAGGGGCGCTGGCGACCCGAGGGGCCCTCACAGGGACAGCGGTGACCCCAGGGGTTTTTCCAGGGACGAGGGCGCCTGAAGGTACGTTCTTAGGGACCGTGGTACTACTAGAGGCGCTCCAAGAAGCCCTGCTAGCGGCGTGGCGCCTTTAGGGGCCCTTCCAGAGGCGGTGGCTCCCCCCAGGCCTCTTTATGGGGCGCCACTGCTCCCAGGGACCCATCCAAGGCCTGTGGCTCACAATAGGTCTCATAGGGGAGGCGGCGCCCCAAAACAATGGATAGTGGTGTCGTACATATTGCATTCTTCCAGTAACTCTTACTTAACTTTGATTGGTGTAATAAGAGGTAACGTCTTCAAATTACAGCCAATCGGAAAACAGAGCAATCATTTAGCACAACACCCCAACTTATGTTTTGCTGTTGGATATTTATTCTCCTTTTTATTGTTCAGGTTGCGATCATACTGAAAATGCGACGGGCGGTGTATATATTTTATGTCATATCTCCCAGAATTTAAATGGTGAAGCGAGGTAAATATCAACAACCATATAAGATGAAGTGTGCTGAATTAATGGCTGTAATTTGATGACGTCACATCTTGCTCCACCAATCACAGTTAAGTAAGGGATTACTGGACGAATGCATAATGTACTACAAAACTATGACGTTTTGGGGGCGATGCCGCCTGTGGAAGGGCCCCTGGGGGCGCCGTCGCCCCTGGCAGAGACCCTGCCGCCCCTGGAAAGGCACCCACTGCCACTAGCAGGCCCATAGCAGTGCCGCCGGCCCTAGGAGGGCCCATGGGGGCGCTGCAGCTCCTGGCAGGGTAATTGTGGACAGTGGCGCCCCAAAGAGGTATCCTGTGGGAGACACCACCTCTGAAGGGCCCCTCTAGGTGCCACCGCTGTGGTAGAAACCCTGGGGACGTCGCCGTCCCTGGGAACACCCCTAAAGGCGCTTCCGTCCCTGTAAGGGACCCTGGGATGGCAGTTTATCCTGGGAGGTCCCCTTTGGCCATGCCAGGTATGAGGAGGAAGCGCTCAGGGCCCTCTCCAGGGTCGGCAGACGCAGGAGACCCTGTCAGGAGCACCGAAAAGGATCCGCAAGGGCGCTGGATCCACAAGGGGCGCTCTTACGGGAAAACGGCAATCCATGGGGGCTTTCTCAGGAAGGCCTTTGGCGGCGTTCTCAGGGGGCCCTCCAGAAACAGCTAGTTTCCATGGAGCTCTCTCTCCAGGGACAGCAACGCTCCTAGGGACCCTCACAGACACGGCGGCGCCCCCATGGACCCTGCTAGGGGCGCTGGCGACCCGAGGGGCCCTCACAGGGACAGCGGTGACCCCAGGGATTTTTCCAGGGACGAGGGCGCCTGAAGGTACGTTCCTAGGGACCGTGGTACTACTAGAGGCGCTCCAAGAAGCCCTGCTAGCGGCGTGGCGCCTTCAGGGGCCCTTCCAGAGGCGTTGGCTCCCCCCAGGCCTCTTTATGGGGCGCCACTGCTCCCAGGGACCCATCCAAGGCCTGTGGCTCACAATAGGTCTCATAGGGGATGCGGCGCCCCAAAACAATGGATAGTGGTGTCGTACATATTGCATTCTTCCAGTAATCTCTTACTTAACTTTGAATGGTGTAATAAGAGGTAACGTCATCAAATTGCAGCCAATCGGAAAACAGAGCAATCATTTAGCACAACACCCCAACTTATGTTTTGCTGTTGGATATTTATTCTCCTTTTTATTGTTCAGGTTGCGATCATACTGAAAATGCGACGGGCGGTGTATATATTTTATGTCATATCTCCCAGAATTTAAATGGTGAAACGAGAATAAATATCCAACAGCAAAGCATAAGTTGGGGTGTTGTGCTGACTGATTACTCTGTTCTCCTATTGGCTGTAATTTGATGACGTCTCCTCTTATTCCACCAATCACACTTAAGTAAGGGATTACTGGACGAATGCAAAATGTACGACAAAACTATGAAGTTTTTGGGGCGATGCAGCATGTGGAACGGCCCCTGGGGGCACCGTCGCCCCTGGCAGTGACCCTGCCGCCCCTGAAAAGGTACCCACTGCCACTAGCAGGGCCCATAGCAGCGCTGTCGGCCCTAGGACGGCCCATAGGGGCGCCGCAGCCACTGGTAGGGTAATTGTGAGCAGTGGTGCCCCAAATAGGTACCCTGGGGGAGACACCCCCTCTGAAGGTCCCGTGAAGGTGTCACCGCTGTGGTAGAGGCACTGGGGACGTCGCCGTCCCTGAGAACACCCCTGAAGGCGCTTTCGTCCCTGTAAGGGACCCTGGGATCAACGGTTATCCCTGGGAGGGTCACTTGGCCCTGCCAGGCAAGGAGGCGCTCCCAGGGCCCTCTCAGGGTCGGCGGTGCCCCAGGAGACCTGTCAGGAGCACCGGATCCACCAAGGGCGCTGGATCCACAAGGGGCGCTCTTACGGAAAACGGCAATCGTAGGGGCTTTCTCAGGAAAGGCGGCGTTCTCAGGGGCTCCTCCAGAAACAGCTGAGTTTCCATGGGCCTCTCAGGGACGGCAACGCTCCTAGGGACCCTCACAGACACGGCGGCGCCCCCATGGACCCTGCTAGGGGCGCTGGCGACCCGAGGGGCCCTCACAGGGACAGCGGTGACCCCAGGGGTTTTTCCAGGGACGAGGGCGCCTGAAGGCACGTTCCTAGGGACCGTGGTACTACTAGAGGCGCTCCAAGAAGTCCTGCTAGCGGCGTGGCGCCTTCAGGGGCCCTTCCAGAGGCGGTGGCTCCCCCCAGGCCTCTTTATGGGGCGCCACTGCTCCCAGGGACCCATCCAAGGCCTGTGGCTCACAATAGGTCTCATAGTGGAGGCGGCGCCCCAAAACAATGGATAGTGGTGTCGTACATATTGCATTCTTCCAGTAATCTCTTACTCAACTTTGATTGGTGTAATAAGAGGTAACGTCATCAAATTACAGCCAATCGGAAAACAGAGCAATCATTTAGCACAACACCCCAACTTATGTTTTGCTGTTGGATATTTATTCTCCCTTTTATTGTTCAGGTTGCGATCATACTGAAAATGCGACGGGCGGTGTATATATTTTATATCATATCTCCCAGAATTTAAATGGTGAAACGAGAATAAATATCCAACAGCAAAGCATAAGTTGGGGTGTTGTGCTGACTGATTGCTCTGTTCTCCTATTGGCTGTAATTTGATGACGTCACCTCTTATTCCACCAATCACACTTAAGTAAGGGATTACTGGACGAATGCAAAATGTACGACAAAACTATGAAGTTTTTGGGGCGATGCAGCATGTGGAACGGCCCCTGGGGGCACCGTCGCCCCTGGCAGTGACCCTGGCGCCGCTGGAAAGGTACCCACTGCCACTAGCAGGGCCCATAGCAGCGCTGTCGGCCCTAGGACGGCCCATAGGGGCGCCGCAGCCACTGGTAGGGTAATTTTGGGCAGTGGTGCCCCAAATAGGTACCCTGGGGGAGACACCCTTTCTGAAGGTCCCGTGAAGGTGCCACCGCTGTGGTAGAGGCACTGGGGACGTCGCCGTCCCTGAGAACACCCCTGAAGGCGCTTTCGTCCCTGTAAGGGACCCTGGGATCAACGGTTATCCCTGGGAGGGTCACTTGGCCATGCCAGGCAAGGAGGCGCTCCCAGGGCCCTCTCAGGGTCGGCGGTGCCCCAGGAGACCTGTCAGGAGCACCGGATCCACCAAGGGCGCTGGATCCACAAGGGGCGCTCTTACGGAAAACGGCAATCGTAGGGGCTTTCTCAGGAAAGGCGGCGTTCTCAGGGGCTCCTCGAGAAACAGCTGAGTTTCCATGGGCCTCTCAGGGACGGCAACGCTCCTAGGGACCCTCACAGACACGGCGGCGCCCCCATGGACCCTGCTAGGGGCGCTGGCGACCCAAGGGGCCCTCACAGGGACAGCGGTGACCCCAGGGTTTTTTCCAGGGACGAGGGCGCCTGAAGGTACGTTCCTAGGGACTGTGGTACTACTAGAGGCGCTCCAAGAAGCCCTGCTAGCGGCGTGGCGCCTTCAGGGGCCCTTCCAGAGGCGGTGGCTCCCCCCAGGCCTCTTTATGGGGCGCCACTGCTCCCAGGGACCCATCCAAGGCCTGTGGCTCACAATAGGTCTCATAGGGGAGGCGGCGCCCCAAAACAATGGATAGTGGTGTCGTACATATTGCATTCTTCCAGTAATCTCTTACTTAACTTTGAATGGTGTAATAAGAGGTAACGTCATCAAATTACAGCCAATCGGAAAACAGAGCAATCATTTAGCACAACACCTTAACTTATGTTTTGCTGTTGGATATTTATTCTCCATTTTATTGTTCAGGTTGCCATCATACTGAAAATGCGACGGGCGGTGTATATATTTTATGTCATATCTCCCAGAATTTAAATGGTGAAACGAGAATAAATATCCAACAGCAAAGCATAAGTTGGGGTGTTGCGCTGACTTATTGCTCTGTTCTCCTATTGGCTGTAATTTGATGACGTTACATCTTGCTCCACCAATCACAGTTAAGTAAGGGATTACTGGAGGAATGCAAAATGTACGACAAAACTATGAAGTTTTTGGGGCGATGCCGCATGTGGAAGGGCCCCTGGGGGCGCCGTCGCCCCTTTCAGAGACCCTGCCGCCCCTGGAAAGGAACCCACTACCACTAGCAGGGCTCACAGGAGCCGGAGGCCCTAGGAGGGCCCATAGGGGCGCTACAGCCCCTGGTAGGGTCCATGTGGGAAGTGTCGCCCCAAAGAGGTACCCTGGGTGAGATACCACCTCTGAAGGGCCCCTGAAGGTCCCACCGCTGTGGTAGAGCCCCTGAGAACTTCGCAGTCCCTGGGAACCCCCTTAAAGGCACCCCATCCCTGTAAGGGACCCTGGAATCGCCGTTATCCATGTGAGGGTCACTTGGCCATGCCAGGCACGGAGGCGCCCTCAGGGCCCTCTCAGGGTCGGCGGTGCCCCCAGGGGACCTCTCAGGGGCGTTGGATCCACCAAGGGCGCTGGATCCACAAGGGGCGCTCTTAGGGAAAACGGCAATCCTAGGGGCTTTCTCAGGGAAGGCGGCGTTCTCAGGGGCTCCTCCAGAAGCAGCCGAGTTTCCATGGGCCT
>NW_024747725.1:0-22967 GCF_018991925.1 Homarus americanus | reverse complement strand
TGACGTATCAGACCTGTGATTGGCCATGCATCCCTACCCCCCTCTGCTGCTAGCTGTAATTGGCTTAAAGTATTATGACGTGTCTACCCGGGGGAGGGAGGGAGGGAGGGAGGAAAGACGACGCTTGACCTAGCCGCGGCAGTTTCATCCCTCAAGGCCACTCCGTGTAAACGCGCATCCATTGTTCCCTAAAATGGCTTCCGCCGGACCACCACCCCCAGAGAGTAACCTTTCCTTACCTGGACCCAGCGGCACTAAACCAAAGAAGACACGACGTTCCTTAAGCTACGAGGTGAAGTATAGCATCATCCAAGAGTTGGAGAAAGGAACAAGGCAGGTTGATTTGGCGCGCCAGCATGGCGTGAACGAATCTACGATCCGGACTATAAAGAAGGATTCAGCCAAGATAAAGGAGCACATGAAGATCACAAAGTCTACAGGTGCTTCTATGATCAAGTATTTTCACAACCAGGTGCTTCTCAAGACAGAAAATTACTTGTGAGGTACTTGGTGCGTCAGGCGCGACGGAACATGGCGGTCGACACGCGCTCTGTGAAGGACTACGCACGTGAACTGTACATGGCAGTGGCACGAAAGATGGGAACTTCAGAGCCCAAACCCTTTAATGCTTCCTCTGGGTGGTTACAGAGGTTTAAGATCCGGAACAAGATCACCAATATAAACATTGGTGGTGAAGAAGCGAGTGCTGATCGTGCTGCGGCTCGGGAATTTCCTCCGTTTTTACGTGAGATTATGGAGGTAGGACAGTACACCGACGACCAGGTGTTTAACATGGACGAATCTGGTCTTTTCTGGAAAAAACTACCTTCCAAGTCCTTCGTTGTGAAGAATGCCAGCAGGATTCGGGGCCGGAAAATGCAGAAGGAACGACACCGCCCCAGGTTTACCCACACGCATCCATGTCGCGACGATATGGATGATTCACTGGCTGACAGCACGTAAGGCATGGATGTTCTCTACACTGTCCCTCTCCTGGTTTGATGACTGTTTTGTTCCCGATGTAAAGAAATTCTGTGACCGACAGAATGTCCCATTTAATATTTTGTTGCTGCTGGACAACGCACCAGGACACTCGCCCCTACTGTTAGATCGTCACCCCAACGTAAAAGTGGTCTTCCTTCCTCCCAACACTACGTCTTTAATCCAGCCCATGGACCAGGAGTTGATTTGCAATGTGAAAGCTGCATTCTCAACCAAAAAATTCCAGCTCCTGAACGACTACACCAACACCAGGGAAGAGTTGCGTAACCTGAGTGACACCACCACCGATAGCAAGAGCGAAGAAGATGAGGATCAACAGTTAGAACAGCAAAAAATACTCTTCAAACAATTCTGGAGAGTATTTAACATCAAGAAAGCTGTGGACTTCTTGGTGAAGTCATGGGATCAGCTGTCTATTGCTACAATTCGTCACGCATGGAGACATGTGTTGCATGGAATACCAGGTGAGAGGAGGAGTCAATCTGTGACTGGTGAGGTTCAGAATGTTGCAGTAGCAGTGGACCTTGCCAGAGAAGCTGCGCAGACTGTTACAGTTCCAGGCTTCTCCGAGACTACCGACGACGACATCCTGGAGGTGATCAGAAATCCTGAAGTGACTGCCGACGAGATGTTGGAAGAAGAACACGCCAGTGAAGAGGAGGAAGAAGGTGCGGCAGTCTCCGAAGAACACAATTTAAGTCATAGTGATATTAAGGGTGCCATGGAGTGTGCAGAGAAGATGAAGTCCTTCCTTTCCCGCGACAATGACGATGACCGCTATGAAGTCTTCCATACCCGGCTGGTGCAGGCTATGGAGCTGTACATCAAGGTGTATCACGACAACATCAACGCCAGCCGTCAGCAAAGCATAACAGATTTCTTCGCCCGCAACCCACCACAGCCAGCCCAAGCCAGTGATAGTGGCAGTGAAGATGACTTTGAGGGATTTGTCAGGGAAGCCCTGACAACTGTAAGTGACAGTGATGGTGATTCACCTAGTAATGGTGATTCACCTAGTAATGGTGATTCACCTGAGGGCCAGTAATCTGCCCTCTGCCTCGGAACCAGCCTCCATCCCCGTATGCCGACCCATCTCTTCTACTACCGTAAGTTACACCTAATTTTTAGTTTTCTAACCTTACCTTTATTTTTCCTATGTTAACCTTTATCTTTCCTAACCTAACCTCTTCTATATTACTTGTTTTTTCATACCATCATAAAGTTAAGATAAAATTTTTACTACAACATAGTTGTGTGTCGTCAAAAAGTGGAGTTTGGGGATCGGCCCGGACTCCATTTCAATTAATCCCATATGTTATGTTATTCACTTTACGCGTTCCTCACTTTCCGCGGTACCCTCCGGGTTACATTAACCGCGTAAAGTGAGGGTTAACTGTATTTATCAGTTCTTAAGTGACTAAGCTTCTCTTATAAAAAGCCAGTGAAATGACCTGGGTGAATATAATTTACATTGTAGGGATTCTTGTAAGATACTGATTAATTTGGATATAAACATGCTATAATTTGCACTAGACATAACAGTTTTAGTACCGTAATCAAATTAGTACATGTGCACTCCAGCTTTGCACTAAGGTCATTTATTTCGTTTACGTTTCTTTTAGTATGGTGTGTGCATGTAAGTGGATGAAAATAAATGAAGAAATTGATGTAAATCTACCCAAAAATACAGTTGAAAAGTTTTTTATAAAATGTACTACAGTATTGTACACTAATGTACTACATTTTTTATATCTTGAGCAAAATATTTGACGCTTATATTCAAATTAATCTCTGTCTTGCAAGGATGTCAGCAATGCAAATTATATTATGCTAACTTTAGTCTGAGATATTATATGAAATAAACATAAAGAAATCACCAATCTTTTATCTTCAACACGAGGGTGGTGGGGAGGGGGGGGGGGACAGAATGGCTGGCGTTTGTTTATTTATTTGAGATAGGATTTGACAGTTGGCACTGAAGGCCTGCCTACGTGTTTATTTATCATTATTTAAGAGTGACTAAGCTCTTCTCATAATTTGCCACCCAAACAACCTGGGTGAATATAAATTACTTTGAGGGATTCTTGTAAGATAGTAATTTATTTGAATACCTGTATAAACAAGCTATATTTGCAGTAGACATAACAATTTTAATACCGTAATCATTTAGTACATGTACAATACAGGTTTGCACTTAGGTCCATTGTTACTGTACAATATTGACTAACTTCACTAGATAACGTACGCCTGGCCGCACAATCTATAAGAATACGCAATGCATACGTGACTGTGCCCGCTCTAGGTCCATTTAGGTTCGCTAGGTCCCATTATTTTAATGTTTTTTTTTTCAATTTATATTTTGTTTATTCCTTGATAGAGGAAGCGGGATCCTAGTGCTGTCACTTGGTACCCCTGTACCATAACACCAGAAGCAACTGGCCAGTGTCACAAGTATATACAGTACAGTCATCCCTTGGTTATCGCGCCTAATTGGGACCCCGCCGATAACGAAAGTACAGAACCTATGGAATTTATTCTAATTGGTTCCAGGCACCCAAGACCCAGCCCCAAGTTTCCCATTTTACGACCATTTAGACCCACTAAATATATATATTATGTTATGGTAAATATCATAAACACACATAGGCATGGCTAGGTTTATTACAAAGTGATGAAAAGGGTACGCTTAATACTGTAGTCCACACAACATGTAGCTATGCTTTTTTTATTTGGTCCTTCATCATACGAGTCTGTTTTCTCTCACATCAGGACGCCTGAGTCCTCCGTTTTCTTTCTTAATCTTAGAGTGCACCAGAGACTTAGTTATTTTTAGTAATGCCACAGAATTTGAAATTGCAACCCCAATTGCAACTGGGGTTGCAATTGTTGAGGCAACTAGATATGTCTGATTTCAGCAAATGTGTTATTGTCAATTTGTAGGTGAAAGATTTTATCCTCAATAGATGTAGGTTAACATTACACTTGGAGGCAAATGCTTAAAAAAAGGCTAAGGAAGGAAGCCTATTCCTTTAACACATAATATCTGACCAGTATGGGGAGGATCATCATGTCTGCATCAGGGGGTCGTAGAGTGGAGGTCCAGCAGGCGTCACGGATTTTTTTTGGGGAGGGGGGGGCACGGACGTATTTGAGATCGGACGTTGTTCGGTTCGACGTTAACCTGCGCATGACTGTATATATATATATATATATATATATATATATATATATATATATATATATATATATATATATATATATATATATATATATGAAACTGTCTACCTGTGTGGGCTTTCTGTATACCTTAAATTTGTAGTTTTGGCCATTTCTCATGATAAGCATATCAAGGAATGGGAGGGATCCATTTATTTATTTGTCAATTTTGGTTTGAATACTTGAAATAGATTAATGTTATTTAGTGGGTCCCTTATTTTTGACCGACCTGACTAGTCACGTCACCCCCCTTCTCTTAAGCTCCTCTACGTGTGTGTTGGTGTGGGGATTAGTGGATGACATCATTATGACCTGACCTCATGTTTTTAAGGCCACCCTGTATATTTAAGCCTCTCTCTGTCCAAGTAATCCAGTTGCCTCTAAAGATGTCTTGAATAAAGACGAAAGCTAAGGTGCTCCGTTGTTTCCCTTTTCCCGTGTGATTTTATCAAGATATATCTTATCCACGCTTACTGTGGATCTACATGAATATATATATATATATATATATATATATATATATATATATATATATATATATATATATATATATATATATATATATATATATATATATATATATATATACACACACACACACACACACACACACACACACACACACACACACACACACACACAGTGAACCCTCGCTTTACGCGGTTTCACTTTACGGGTTTCTACATTTACGCGGTACCCTGCCAGAACCGGAATTCCCACTTTACGCGGTGCATCGACTCATATATGCGGGAGAAGTATAATTTTTTTATTTAGCTCATAAAATTCATGCAAATTATCTGGCCAGTTAATAATTTACATTGCTGGAATTTTTACAATTTGATGATCATTGTGAATATAAGCATCATAGATTTTGCATTAGACATACAAATTATAGATCTAATGCAAGTATTTTGTTTACTCAGCGCAAATATGTTATCTCTTGTGCAAAATATATGAAGTGTATATTCAAAATATTCCTGGTCTTGCAAGGAATCCAGCAATGTCAATTATTTTATCCCAACTTTAGTCTGAGGTATTATTTATTACTAAAAATGTAAATATACTGTTATAACCCAATCATTTCTCTGGTAGGGAGGGAAGGTGGGGGTGAGGGGTAGGGAGGGAGGGAGGGACCCAGGGAGCAGGTGGGAAGAGGGGGGGGAGGTGGGGTATTTTGATTGACAGATAGTATTTCGTTAAGTATATTTTGTTTATTTATTGAAGATATTTGTTTTAGCTCATAAAATTCATACAAATTACTGGACCAGAATATAATTTACATTGCTGGAATTCTTACAATATGATGATCATTTTGAATATAAACATCATGGATTTTGCATTAGACATACAAATTTTAGATGTAATGTAATAATTTGGTTTACACAAAGCAAGTATTTTATCTTTTGTGCAAAATATATGAAGCTTACATTCAAAATATTCCCTGACCTGCAAGGAATCCAGAAATGTCAATTATATTATCCTAACTTTAGTCTGAGGTATTATTTATTACTAAACGTTAAAATCTAGTGTTTCACCCAATCATTTCTCAGAGAGGTAGGGGCCAGTGAGCTGGGAAGAGAGGGGGGGGGATTTGAGTCCATTATTTGAATGGACATTAACCTGGTGACCGTATTTCTGTTAAATATTAATTGTGTGAGCATACCATCATAAAATTTAGATGTTATTTTTACTACAACATAGGCATTGTGTCGGAAAAAGTGGAGTTTGGGGTTCGGGCCAGTCTCTATTGGAATTAATCCCATATGTTCTGTTGTTCACTTTAAGGGTTTTCACTTTCCGTGGTACCCTGTGGGTTCAATTGACAATTGAACGCGTACGTAATCGGGGTACTACTGTATACAGCATATATAATAAAATTTCATTTGTTTTTCATTTAGTGTTTAATTTTCTTTGTTTAAAGGACTGTACAGGTAGTCATTTTCTGTTAAACTTATACAGCAAATATAACCATCAGTGTTCCGGCATTTTCGAAAATCCGGCACTCCTCAGGTCCCGAGGTTGCCGGATTTTTGATAGTCAACCCGGTATATATATATATATATATATATATATATATATATATATATATATATATATATATATATATATATATATATATATATATATATATATATATATATATATATATGCTGATAACCACAAGGAAAGAAGAAAACACGAAGTTCCCAAGCGCTTTCGTGTAATTCACATCTTCAGGGGTGAGTACAGACTAGAGAGAGTAATACAAATCAAGGTGTGTATATACAGAGGAGGGTGAGACCAGGTCCACAATGGTCAGGTATTAGGTAATGACCCTACTAATCTTTAAATAGCACACAACGGTTGGTGGTCAGGTCAGATGGTCAAGTGACCCGGCCTTCTCACCTGATCACAAATCTTCTTAATTACAAAATTGTCCAGCTTGTACATGCCGTTACTCAAATTCATGTTGAATGCTTCGGTATGTTTAATAAGACTAGATTTTATGATGTTCTTACTATCAATTGAATTACATGGTAATATTGAGGAGGCATTATCCCAGTCAATGCAATGCTTGTTATCCCTCAAATGAACAAACAGAGCATTGGATTCCTGGCCTGTCCTAACACTGTATTTGTGTTGTTTAATTCTAGTTGCAAGATCTTTACCTGTCTGGCCTAAGTAAAATATATTACATTCCTTGCAAGGAACTTTATAAATGCAACCAATTGTGTTGTTGGGGGAGTTCTTGATTAACATTTGTTTAACAGTGCATGAGTTTTTTAAATGCCACATTGACGTTCCAGGTTTTTAGCTGTGCAGGAATGTGTGAGAAATTTTTGTGAAATGGTAATATTAAGATATTCTTGTGGTCATGGGTGGGCTTGGGGTCAGTTCTATAAAAAGTTTTCTTAGTAATGTTTAAGCATTTGTCTATGAAAGATCTAGGGTATTTAAGGTTTGAGCCAATATTATATATATATTTGTATTCCTCATCGATGAATTCCGGGCTGCAAATTCTCAAGACACGTAAAAACATTGTTGAAAATACTGACTGTTTGACTTTATTATGGTGGGCAGAATAATAATGAATGTATGAACACACATTAGTTGGTTTTCTATAAATACTGAACTTAAAAGTGTTACCTATTCTGTGTATCAGACAGTCTAGGAATGGCAATTTACAGTCTTGCTCTAATTCCACAGTGAATTTGATTGAGGGGGCTAAGTTGTTAAGTTGTGGCAGGAAAGCTTTTAGGTCCTCATTACATGGCCAGAGACATAATACATCATCAACATATCTAAACCATACTGCTGAGGGTGGTGTTTTCTTCTTTCCTTGTGGTTATCAGCATATATATATATATATATATATATATATATATATATATATATATATATATATATATATATATATATATATATATATATATATATATATATATATACAGTATTACCCCGCTTAACGCGGTTTCGCTTAGCGCGTTTTACCGTATACGCGGTGCCTGACCAGAGCCTAACTTTCACTTAACGCGGGTTTTTTCCACGTATACGCGGTGAGTGTCCGGCTGGAGAGCTATTTTTAGATTCGCCCCGCCACCCTGCCTGACTGCCTGTTTTAGCTCATAAAATTCATACAAATTACCCGGCCAGAATATAATTTACATTGCTGGAATTCTTACAATATGATGATCATTTTGAATATAAACATCATAGATTTTGCATAAGACATACAAATTTTAGATATAATGTTTACTCTGAGTAAATATGTTATTTTTTGTGCAAAATATATGACATTTGTATTCAAAATATTCCTGGTCTTACAAGGAATCCAGCAATGTCAATTATATTATCCTAACTTTAGTTTGAGGTATTATTTATTACTAAAAAGGTAAATATTCTGGTTTTCCCACACATCTGGTGGGACGGTTGGTGGGGGGGAGGGAGGGACCGACCGACCATCTGTTACAGTGTGAAGAATACAGTATTTTTTTTATTTTATTAACTGAAGATATTTGTTTTAGCTCATAAAATTCATACAAATTACCCGGTCAGAATATAATTTACATTGCTGGAATTCTTATAATTTGATGATCATTTTGAATATAAACATCATAGATTTTGCATTAGACATACAAATTTTAGATGTAATGTTTACTCTTGAGTAAATATGTTATCTTTTGTGCAAAATATATGACATTTATATTCAAAATATTCCTGGTCTTACAAGGAATCCAGCAATGTCAATTATATTATCCTAACTTTAATCTGAGGTATTATTTAATACTAAATGTTAAAATTTAGTTTTTCACCCAACATCTCTTGAAGGGAGGATTGGTGTGGGGTGGGGGGGGGAGGGTTGGGACTGACCGCGCGGTTGGAAGAGGGGGAGGGAAGAGGGGGAAGGCAAGAGGGGGGTATTTTGATTGACAGATAGTGTTGTGAAGAATATTTTTTTTTTATTAACTGAAGATATTTGTTTTAGCTCATAAAATTCATACAAATTACCCGGCCAGAATATAATTTACATTGCTGGAATTCTTACAATTTGGTGATCATTTTGAATATAAACATCATAGATTTTGCATTAGACATACAAATTTTAGATATAATGTTTACTCTGAGTAAATATGTTATCTTTTGTGCAAAATATATGACATTTATATTCAAAATATTCCTGGTCTTACAAGGAATCCAGCAATGTCAATTATATTATCCTAACTTTAGTTTGAGGTATTATTTATTTATATTAAAATCTAGTGGTTTTCCCCAAAATTTCTCAGAGAGGGAAGAGCCAGCAGTGTAGTGTGAGAAGAGGGGGAAGGGAGTTGAGTCCATTATTTGAATGGACATTAACTTGGCGACTGTATTTCTCTATTTCTCTTAAGTATTAATTGTGTGCATGTACCATCATAAAATTAAGATGTTATTTTTACTAGAACATAGGTATATATATATATATATATATAGTTATATATATTATATATATATATATATATATATATATATATATATATATATATATATATATATATATATATATATATATATATATATATATATATATATATATACTGTCGGAATTACTGAACTTTAATTTCTCACTTGACTTGGGGTTTATTAATTATTAGATGGAAATTGCAGTGGAAGCGCCCCTTTGAGAAAAAACTCGAGCCAGCACAAGAACACTTAAATTTACTAGCAAAATGAATTCTCCGTGACCCGTGGAAGGATAGCGTCTGTGACTGGGATGAATGAGACACACTGTAAAATTTAGACACTTATATTCCCTCCAACATCCAACACGACAGACACAATCAAATAATGGTACACCAACATATGCGCACCTCTTAACCTGAACTTAAAACACTACTCTAGGGAATGAAAGTTATACATGATATTGAAATTATTAGAAACTCAGACAATGCCTCATTAGACAACAATAAATTCAAAGTATTAAGAAGTGTTGCTTGCACTCATGAAACAGGCCTTAAGGGCTCTCAACAAAATTATATCAAGCACTGAGAAAATGGTATAAAAAAATAAGAAAGTATTAAATCCACCATGAATAGGCCTAAAGGGCACTCAATAAAATAATATTACCCCAACAAATGCACACCTCCCAACCTAACTTAAACACTACTCTGGGGAACAAAGGTTATACTTGAGATTGAAATTATAAAGAAATATTAAATGCATTAAAGGAACTAAATCACAGTATCACTTACAACATAAGGGGGAAAACTCATCTGAAAAAGTTTCCTCATTCTCTGATATCAATTGGTGATGCAACATTAAAAAAACAATACTATCAAAATTATTTAAGAAATATCAACTACAGTACACACAAAATATTATCACTATTATTAAGAAGTTACAGGGTTCACCAATACCCGTGAACCATGCTTCTCCCAACTCAACATACACCCATAATAAGGGAGATAAAATGTTTCTCTAGGTATCCCCTAGACTCCTGGTCTCAGTGTGTGTGACCATTAATTTACTCAGATAGCCTCAGTGTACTCTCAGTGCATCCATGGGCGGGAAGAGAGTGAGCCAATCAGCCCTTGTTCAGTGGATAGAAGCTTTAGCTTCTTGTAGTAAAAGGTTTTCACTAGCTGCTTGAAGATATGTGATATTGCGAGCCGAGGTAGAAGAGATCTGGTGACCCCAGACGATCGTCAGTTGTGCACCCAGACAGCTGGTTTCACTTCGGAGATCTCTGGCTAACCCTGCTGACCAGTGACAAGCCTGCACTGATCGTTCCAACTGCGACAATCGCTAATCATCAATCATCAACGGCAGTCAATCTCTCGCAGTCAAGTGGGTTCTGATGTAAACCCTGAAATGAACTCACTGTTAGCTCTTGTTAACTTTATCATTGCCCTATCTAAACCCTGTCTGAGATTGAATGAGATTTACTTGTTATACTGCAATAGCGCAACACAGGTGACTAGACCACGTGACCGTTTTGTGGACGGACACGCAGGGACGTCCTGTCTGTCCGATCTCTTTCACGTGACTGAGAAACAGCCAGGCTCGTGCTTTCCCAAACCTAGGCCTACGTGACATATTTTCCCGCATAACTAATAGCTTCGTTGGGACACACGTAACATTTTTAGACTGAGAACCGATCTATAATTATTTTTAATTTACTAATTGATATTTCATTTCATAATTCGCCTCCATATTAATTCGGCAAAGTACATTTAATATCGTATAGGCCTAGTTCCAGAAATTCTCACTACGTGTGGGAGCGTTGTCTTCCCTCAGACGACCTTCAACTCAGTATATTCAGATTATTCGCTGTCTTGCAAAGATTTCAGCAATGCAAATTATATTCTCCCAACTTTAGTCTGTGATATTATATAAGATACAAACTTAAAGCCTACTGTATAACCAAGAAACCTTCGCTGGGAGGAGGGGGGCGTTGGGAGGGAAGGGTGACAGTGACATGTTTGACAGTTAGCGCCGAAGGTCTGGTGAAGTATTTATTTGTTTATTTATGTCGTTCAGTTGAGTTTTTGTTTTTTGCTCATAAAATTTCATAGAAGTGACCGGGGAGAATATAATTTACATTGCTGGAATTCTTATATGATATTGATTAATTTGAATGTAAACATGCCATAGTTTACACTAGACAAAAATTTTAGTAATCATTTTGTACATTATTTTGATTACATGTACATTTCAGCTTTGCCCTTAGGACAGTGTGTGCATGTAAATGGTTTCAATAAACGAATAATAGTTGAAAACTTTATGTAGACAGAGCTTGGAGGGCTAAATTTTTGAATGACCAATAATTTTAATACTGTATAAAAAAAATGCACAAATATTAAAGAGCAAAATTTTCTTGATATTTACTCCAATGGAAACGAATGTAAACATAGAATTACCCGGTCAGAATATAATTTACATTGCTGGAATTCTTATAATTTGATGATCATTTTGAATATAAACATCATAGATTTTGCATTAGACATACAAATTTTAGATATAAAGTTTATTCTGAGTAAATATGTTATTTTTTGTTCAAAATATATGACATTTGTATTCAAAATATTCCTGGGCTTTCAAGGAATCCAGCAATGTCAATTATATTATCCTAACTTTAATCTGAGGTATTATTTAATACTAAATGTTAAAAACTCTTGAAGGGAGGATTGGTGGGGGGTGGGGGGTAGGGTTGGGACTGACCGCACGGTTGGAAGAGGGGGGAAGGCAAGGTGGGGTACTTTGATTGACAGATAGTGTTGTGAAGAATATTTTTTTTTTATTAACTGAAGATATTTGTTTTAGCTCATAAAATTCATACAAATTACCCGGCCAGAATATAATTTACATTGTTGGAATTCTTACAATTTGGTGATCATTTTGAATATAAACATCATAGATTTTGCATTAGACATACAAATTTTAGATATAAAGTTTACTCTGAGTAAATATGTTATTTTTGTGCAAAATATATGACATTTGTATTCAAAATATTCCTGGTCTTACAAGGAATCCAGCAATGTCAATTATATTATCCTAACTTTAGTTTGAGGTATTATTTATTACTATACCTGGTTTTCCCCCCAAAATTTCTCAGAGGGAAGAGCCAGCGAGTGTAGTGTGAGAAGAGGGGGAGGGAGTCGTGTCTATTATTTGAATGGACATTAACTTGGCGACTGTATTTCTCTATTTCTCTTAAGTATTAATTGTGTGCATGTACCATCATAAAATTAAGATGTTATTTTTACTAGAACATAGGTATTGTGTCGGAAAAAGTGGAGTTTGGGGATGGGCCAGTTTCTATTGGAATTAATCCCATATGTTCTGTTGTTCACTTCACGCGGTTTTCACTTAACATGGTACTGTTACGAGTTGGGGGATTTAGAATATAGTTATATCGTCTACCCAGATCCCAACAGGTAACAAATAAAAAAAACAAAGACAATCGGACTATAAAAGGGTAGACAAAGGATGCGAGTTTTCGTTGTATATAATAAGTACCATAAATCCCTTAACAAAATATTCAGCTTATAAATTACCCTTAACCAAACTTAACCTAAACATTAACAGTATATACATATTAATACAACATAAACAATTTTGAAGCAAGTGGACGTGGGGGAGGTAATACAAGATACATGTACTTAAGTGAGGAGCTGAGATGGCTGACGAGTAAGGCTGAGTATTGTAGAAGACGGTAGGTAGTCACTGCACGTAGGTTTAGAGGATAGATGATCCTGTGGTCACTTCCCAGAGCCAAGTGCCTCTCCTCGAATTGGAGCTGACAAAGAAGACTTTGAGGAGGTGACGCAACCCAGGATATGGAGAAGGGAAACCTCGGAGTGGTAACTAAGACGAGTCATACTCGTGTCTCGTCCCTAGATGGCGTTGCTCGTGGTGCTGGGTAGGTAGATCAGGACAATAGATGGCGTGGTTCGTAGTGCTGGGTGGAGGGGTTCGTAACACACCCCCCCTCCAAAGACCTCCGTAGCGCGGGCGCGAAGGAGGTGATCACCTGGTGCGTCTGGAGAGTAGCTGCTGCATTTCCACTGGAGCTCAGGATAAGGAGTCTGCAATCAGGTTATCGACCCCCTTTATGTGCCGGACTTGTAGATTATAGGGCTGGTGAGGGAGAGCCCAGCGGAGTGATTCGCTGGTTGGAGGTCTTATACTGATGAACGCGGAGGGTTATGGTCGGTGAAGACTAGGGTTGTTTGTGGGGCAAGACTGGAGGTAATATTCAAACTTCTTTTATTGCCAACACCAGAGCCAGGGCCTTCTATGGTCGAGTAGTTGGTCTGATGTTTTTTCAACTTGGCGGAGTAATATGCCACAGGGTGAAGGACATCAGTGGTTGGGTCGGGTTGTAGGAGCACAGCCCCCACTCCGACACCGCAAGCGTCGATTTGCAGATGGAAGGGCAAGGTGTAGTCAGGGGGGTGGACTACAGGTTTAGAGGCAAGGAAGGCTTTGAGGCGGTGGAAAGACTGGTCGCATTTCTGGTTCCAGATGGAAGGGACCGCAGAACTGGTAAGGTCTGTGAGGGGTCCCGCCACGCTGGAGAAGTTACTGCAGAACCGACGGTAGTAGCCACACATCCCCAGGAAGCGCATGAGTTCCTTCCTCGTCCTTGGAGTGGGGAAGGACAAGATGGCTTTAACGTTTGCGTCCTTGGGTCTCGCCATACCATGCCCAACGATATGTCCCAGGTGTCACTGAGGCCCGGCCAAAGCAGATTTAGCCAGGGTTATGGTGAATCCAGCTCCTTGGGTAGTCGTGCAAACAGTATCTCCAAACGCACCAGATGTTCGTCCCAGCTGTCAGGACACCACCACCAGGTCATCCAGGTAGGCGAACGTCCCACCAGGTCCTGAATTAGGAAGTTGATGGCCCTCTGGAATGTGGCCGGAGCATTAGAAAAGCCAAACGCCATAACCAAATATTGAAAAAGACCAAATGGAGTTATAAATGCCGAGATTATTTTGGCCCTATCCGTGAGTCCCACTTGATAATATCCTTTCAATAAGTCCACCGTACTGATAAATTTGGCACAGCCTATGCTGTCTATTATATCTTCAATTAAAGGTAAAGGATAGGAGTCTGAGACAGTGACCTGGTTCACTTTACGATAATCGGTACAGAAACGAAAAGTGCCATCGGGTTTTGGAATGAGAAGGCAAGGTGAAGTCCAGGGGGAGGTACTAGGCTCAGCTAAGTTATGTTTTAACAAAAAATCTACCTCCTTTTTCATAATCTCTTTTTTTGTGGATTTAGTCGATATGCTGATTGCCTAATGGGTTGTACATCATCTGAGATTAGCTTAATATCATGTTTAAGTATATTGCAAAACCCTGGGAGGTCTGACGTGACTTTAGGAAATGTTGATAATAACTGAGTGAGATCTTTTGGTTGAGATGGATTCAGAACAGAAAAATACTCATCCAAGTTGTTGAGTATGTGACTGTTAGTAGGGCTTTTTTTAGGCAGAGGGAAGCCCAAATTCTCCAATAGGTCCATGTCATCTGTCTCCACCTGGCCCTGACAAAAACCGTATGCAATACAGGTTGACTTATAGCCTCTAGATGTCTTCCTCTCTGACTGCCTGGAATGGTAAAGCCATGAGATTAATGTGAACAAGTTGTGAATCTTTCATGATCAGGAGTGAAGGGACTATATAGTTGAGAGGAGATAGTTTATTAGCAACTATATAGGGACCAGTAAATTTGCTTTTAAGGGGAGAGCCTGGAATGGGTAGAAAGAGTAACACTTTGTCACCTGGAGAAAATGATCTTTTAACTAATTTAGGTTGGGACTTCACCATTTTTTCTTGGACTTTTTTTAAGTTTGACTGAGCAATGGTTCGGACTTCAGTTAATTTGTCCCGTAAAGTGTCAATGTATTGGGAAACTGTTGCGGGCTTAATAGATGGAGTGTCAAACCACTGCTCCTTTACTATTTTAAGGGGTCCCCTTATTTGTCTCCCATATAGTAACTCGAACGGGGAGAAACCCAATGACTCCTGGGGACATTCCCTGATGGCAAAGAGTAACAAGTCTATGCTTTCATCCCATTCCTTTTGGTGTTCTATACAGTATTTTTTGAGCATTGATTTGAAAGTTTGATGGAACCGTTCCAAGCAACCTTGGGATTGTGGGTGGTAAGCCGAAGATGTACAATGGTCCACACTGAGGTCTTTCATCACCTGTTTGAAAAGATTGCTCGTAAAATTGGTGCCCTGATCGGATTGGATCTCTTTAGGAATGCCCACTGAAGTGAAAAGGTGCAAAAGATGTTTGATTACGTTTTTTGAATTGATGCTTTTAAGGGGAAAAGCCTCAGGATAACGTGTACTGGTATCCATAACTGTGAGCAGGAATTGATTTCCCTTCTTAGTCTTTGGTAATGGGCCCACACAATCCACAACAATCTTTTCAAATGGTGTAGAAAATACTGGGATGGGCTTAATGGGAGCTGCTGGTATACTTTCATTTGGTTTTCCTACCATTTGACAAATATGACAAGATTTTAGGTATTTTGACATCCTTCCTAAGTCCAGGCCAATAATAGTGTTGGAGGAGCTTTTTATATGTTTTCAGGATTCCCAAATGTCCTGAAATACCATCATGGGCAAGGGCAATTAATGCTGGTCTGACTGAGGTGGAAATTACCACTTGATGTATTTCAGACCACGTGTCTAGATGGACAAGCTCAGGGGGCCTATAGGCCCTCATCAAAACCCCTTCATGATAATAAAAACACGGAAGGGTGTTAAAATCTTTACCCTCAACTGCTGCATGATGAAGTTTAGTCAAAGATGGATCAGATTGTTGGGCTTTAACGAGCTCCTCCTTACTAATGGTCTTATTGTACAGATCTTCTGTGGGTAGGAAGATATTAGAGGTGGTTTTAGATGAAGAGGGCCCATTTCGCACACTCTGTGACCGGGTGACAGCACAAGATGGGAAAAGATGAGGAATAGTTTCTTTAAGGTCAGTGGTGGAGTTGACAGGTAAGGGAGAGTCGACTGTCTTTATGTTAGTAACTACTAGATCTCCTACCAAGTCATTACCCAATAATAAATGAATGCCGCACACAGGCATTGGGTCTTTCCTAATGGCTATTTGCACTTCTCCAGTAATCAAGGGACATTGGAGGTGCACTTTAGCTAAAGTATAGGAAGAATGGGATGAGAGATCTGAAATTAGAACACTCATTAGTAAATGCGGTAGATATATCAGGAATGACGTTAAATAGGAGGATAGATTGTGCTGCGCCTGTATCACGTAGTATACGAATAGGGAAAGAATGAGACCCCTCTATGATTGAAATTTTTCCCTCATAGGTGAATGAAGAGAAGAGATCCTGATGGGGCCTTTCCACATTGGTATTTGCTATTGGTTTGGATTTGGGATCCAGGGAACTACTTTTAGCAATTCGACACTCTTAAAAGCGCACCCTGGATCGTATGGCCTGGCTTTACAGTAAGAACAAGTAAGCTTTGCTGCATCGGGGAGTAGGTGTGGGACCTTTTCGACCTACCACTCACGCCCCTCAAGGTTATCATCAGAGGAGGACCTAACATGTCGGGAAGTACCACGTTCTCACGTCTAGTGACTCCACCCAACAAAGCGTACGCATCAGCCAGCCTGAAGCAGCACGCCCTAAATTAACCTCCTTCCACGCTCCTCCACATGCTTCAAGATGTGAAATGGTATCTTGTTCTTCCACTCCTCCAGGACTACCAAATTTAACAAATCCTGAAATGTGGAGGTCTCTGTAGCCTCTAACCACTTCTTAAAAAACCTAAGCTTTTCTTGAGCAAACTCAACAAAGGTGTGGGAAAATGGTTTGGTTAGTTTACGAAACTTCTGCCGGTATCCATCTGGCGTGATAGCATAAGAGGTGAGGATATTCTTTTTTTACGTTATCATAGTCATCAGTCTGGTCTAAACAGTTATAAACTCTACGAGCCTTACCATATAATTTAGGAACTAACACTGACACCCACTGGTCCTTTGGCCACTCATTCTTCCCGGCTATTTTCTCAAAAGTCCTAAATGACCCGTCCATATCGGATTCATCAAACCCGGGAACAAGGGAAGAAGCAGTAGCAGGGTTAAAAGCAGCTAGTTTCTCTCTTAATGCCACTTCCTTTGATCTAAACTCCGATGTTAAGGTGACTTCTATCTCTCTTACCTGTAGTTCTTTCAGTCTAACCTCCTGCTCCAACTTGGCCCGTTCCATCATTTCCTCATGCTCCAACTTGGCCTGTTCCAACTTTCCCTCATGCTCCAACTTGTGCTCCAACTTGGCCTGTTCCAACTTGGCCTGTTCCAACTTTTCTTCATGCTGCAACTTGGCCTGTTCCGACTCCTGCTCCAACTCGAGTTCTTTCATTTTGATTTTGAACTCGAACCTAGCTCGTTCCAGTTCTAAGGCGTCTATTCGTTGTGTTTCTTGTTGAGGGCTAGCCAGACCTGAAGCAACTTCTGAGTGAGGAGGGGTGGTGGATAGTGGTTGAAGTTTCTTGGACATGGGCGTTAATCTGTCAACAGCGGATTCTTTTAAAACTTCATGTTGAACCAGCACTTCAATCACATGATTTTTTAACATTTCCTTAGTCAGTTGCTGTGAAAATGGGATATTATAATAAAGGGCTTTTATTTTTCCATTCTTCTTCAGGATATTAACACGTAATTTAGCTACGAAGGATTTTCAATAAAATCCTGGAGATCAAACCCGAGGCGGCCATTGTTAAGAAAAACTAGATAAATTAACTAATGGTCAAAAAGATAAGATAAGTGGATTACCCTAGAAAATATCACGGCAGTGGATAACCAGAAAGTCCCGGAAACTACCCAAGTTATACCTAGGGAAATTACACTTATGAATATTGTTCTTCTGATAAGATCCTTAGATAAGGATAAGAGACTTGGAAAGATACTTGAAAGAGGAAGGGCGTATTACGGCATTAATATAAAGATCCGGATTAACAACCCTGATATACTTGAAAGAGGAAGGGCGTATTACGGCATTAATATAAAGATCCGGATTAACAACCCTGATAAATGGTATGATTGACCCTGAATGAGATAATGAGAAGAACAATAATTGAGGCTTTATAATTATGGGGTCCTGGTAGAGCGTGGCGTCCCAAGACATCACTTCACCGTAAACTAGTGACTATGGAACAACCTACTCTGGAGTGAGGGTACGGCATTAAACAGATCCGGATTCTTCCCAACACTCGATAAGACTTACTACACAACTGCCACGTGTAATAACAGGTAAGCCTTATGACACTTGGAACCTAATATCCTACGTCTGTCACTCTTACTATACGATAATACCAATATATGCACACACATATGAAGGGAACTTTAAACTACCGTAAAGCAATTGAGAACAGAAGTGACTGGGAGGAATAATTAACACTGAGTAACAAGGGAGGAAGGAATATGGTACTTAAGGTCGGGTCCTGTCACGGTCGCCATTTGTTACGAGTTGGGGATTTAGAATATAGTTATACGTCTACCCAGATCCCAACAGGTAACAACAATAAAAAAAAAACACAAAAGACAATCGGACTATAAAAAGGGTAGACAAAGGATGCGAGTTTTCGTTGTATATACAGAGCAATTAGTAACTTTAACAAAAATATTCAGCTTAAATTACCCTTAACCAAATCCTAACCTAAAACATTAACAGCATATGCTATTATTAATACAACACAAACACCAGAAGCAAGGGACGTGGGGAGGTAATATGACATATGTACTTTAAGTGAGGAGCTGAGATGGCTGACGAGTAAGGCTGAGTATTGTAGAAGACGGTAGGTAGTCACTGCACCGTAGGTTTAGAGGATAGATGATTCTGTGGTCACTTCCCAGAGCCAAGTCCTCTCTCCTCGAATTGGAGCTGACAAAGAAGACTTTGAGGAGGTGACGCAACAACCAGGATATGGAGAAGAGAAACCCCGGAGTGGTAACTAAGACGAGTCATACTCGTGTCTCGTCCCTAGATGGCGTTGCTCGTGGTGATGGGTAGGTAGATCAAGACAATAGATGGCGTGGTTCGTAGTGCTGGGTGGAGGGGTTCGTAACACAAACAATATAAGAAAATGAGCAGGAATGAACACCAAGGTCAGAAAAAGAGCAGGAATGAACACCAAGGTCAGAAAAAGAGCAGGAATGAACACCAAGGTCAGAAAAAGAGCAGGAATGAACACCAAGGTCAGAAAAAGAGCAGGAATGAACACCAAGGTCAGAAAAAGAGCAGGAATGAACACCAAGGTCAGAAAAAGAGCAGGAATGAACACCAAGGTCAGAAAAAGAGCAGGAATGAACACCAAGGTCAGAAAAAGAGCAGGAATGAACACCAAGGTCAGAAAAAGAGCAGGAATGAACACCAAGCTCAGAAAAAGATACAAACACTGATTAGAATAGAAAATATAAACATTGTGAACAAAATATAAAACGCAGAATGTGAAATGAATAAGAAACGTTAAGTGTTTTATATTCAAGAGACAATAAACGGATCAAGGTACAAAAAGTAAAGGTAAATAGATGAAAAAAAAATACAAAGTGAAGAAATTAGAATCTCCTCTTCGTAAATTGAGAGCAGCAGCAGGAGGGGGGGGGGCATGAAATGGTCAATAATGTTCCATAAATCAGAGGAAATGTCGCAGAATCGGAGCAGCTGAGCCAATATTTGACCTCTGGTTTGCATAATTCGAAGCGCCAAATTTTTCACCAGCGTAGAGTTAAGGCAGCTCGGTGTAGGACGGGGAAATACCTCATACATTTTGACTTAGTGAGCCGCCGTCACCCACCTGGCCAGGTACGGTACACAGTCAGGTTAAATCATCAACTCATCTTTTTTTTTTTCAATTGGGAGGAGTATTTAATCATCATGAAAAAGACGAATAAAGCTCAAATTACACACACACACACACACACACACCGTAAATTGACTTATTCACGATATTCGGTCGCTTATGAGAGAGAGAGAGAGAGAGAGAGAGAGAGATTAATTCAGAGCGTGACGTGCACAAGTCAGTAGGATTAATAATAAACTTTTGTTGTCCGGAACTGAGAACTCTAACAAACTCTCTTTTTCTCCCTTTCCTATGACTTGAAATTACGATGGTGTCAGAGTGTGTGTGTGTGTGTGTGTTGAAGAGGAACATGAATGATAAAGTCTTCTGTACTAAATGTTATCTCCTGGAACCACCGCGTGATGCCTAGATAAGGAGTGTAAGGAGGAACTTATGTTTCTTTAGCTCTGGGTCTGGTGAAGTTATACAAACAACTGTTTATGGCAACTTGGGTCCTTTACAGACTCTCCCTGTATAATAGAGTATATGTTTATGAAGGGGAAGATGCAGAGAGACATTTTTTTAGGCATGTTTGTCGGGAAGAGCCCAATGTCATGAATGGAATGCCTGTCGTCTGATATAGTGAAGAATAAATGTACAGTTTATCTGACTGCACGACGCTAGAGACGCTCTCTAATACAAGGAATACCAACAAGACCATTAATGACGACGCTACACTGAAACACAACTTTTAGGGTTGGTAGCAAAAATAATTCGAGGAACGTAACATCTGGTGAACCGGAAAGTTTGATTAAAATTTTTTAAATATGACAGTTTTTCGCTCTAGTTTGTGTAACGTGGATTATAAAATACACAAACTTATTAAGCTGAGGCGCAACGAATATGAAACAAACACACACACACACACAGACTTAACATTTTCATGAACGTAGGCAAAAGTATTTACATTTCCAGACTTTTCTTACAAAACAATAATCTTAATCACAACATTTTAATCATTCGTCATTTTTTAAACTTAAGTTCCACCAAATGATAAGCAACACTTCCTAAAAAAAAAATCGTTGCTACATATTTTTACATTTTCCGCCATAGGAGTGAGCCGAGCCAAACTAAAACACGATAATCATTACACAATACACCAGTAGTCATCACAGTTCAGTAAAAGAGACACAACACTAAACTCGTTACGTGTTCCCTCGCTAACACTGCTGACAACGACTGATTGAAACATATTTGTTGAAGGACGCCAGGCTGCAATGGTCGCTGCAAAATCTAAATGCGAAATACATGATCAAGGCAACAATGGTGTTTTGTCTGTCCTGTCTGACCTTTGTTGCTGAGTTTAAAGGAAATACACTCACTGACTCACACAGTTATTTTGAGAGAGAGAGAGAGAGAGAGAGAGTATGTGTGTTTGTGTGTGTGTCCATTCAAAACAGGTATGTTTTTAATTAGTGGGTGTGTCTGTCGTAACACTAAACAAAAGGTTCCTAGTAGTGTCTTTGTTCTTCAAATGTTATAAATAAGACGACAGCTTTTGGTGGAAACTATGCTGGTAGTATTAGTGTAAGAAGCTGACAGTCTCAAACTTCATTGTTATCTTAATAAACAAACAATGCATCAGTTTAATACAATGAAAAAATAGCTTGAAGAATGGCGCTGGTTATCATTAATTACCCTCAATATACAGCACAGTACATGGAGGTATTGTCCAATATTTCCTAACACCATCATGTTAAGACCTGAAGCAACACATCACCATTTAAAGCTAAAATCACCGAGTGTTTTATTCATGTCTTTTGTTTTCATTTTTAGCTTCAGCTAATTATTATTTTCTTAAAGCATCAAATCATATTTTGCACATTTTGAAACAGAGTTTTACAGAAAATTTTTATATTCAATTTGTCAATTTATGCACCGAGTGAGGTGAGAGAGTGGCTCTGACCTTTCAGATAATGGATTTTGAGAATGATGGACAGCGACTGTTTGGTGTTTGGAGTACACTAGAATTTTATTTTCTTAAATTAATTCTATCTATAATACCATTGTGTGTAAATTACACTGTAATATATTCTCCACAGTTTTTATTTTTTCCTCTCCTGTGCATCTCAAATAAAATATGTAAGACGTAAAAGTGACAAATTATTACATTTTGTAATAGTCAATGTGTTGTGTTGAAACAAGAGCCCCGACAAATACTCTGTGTTGCTTCTTTGATGAAAAACTTGCATGTCTGTTTTGCTTTTTGTTTACGCCAGAGTTTAACGACCTGGTTCCTGCAAATAGTATCATAAACTTTTTCAAATTTTCGCGTCCACTCCAAATGTTGATGGTAAAAATATGTAGATGGAACACGGCAGGTGGGAGCTTCATGTCGACAAACATTTGAATACAATACAACAATTCAAAATGGCAATATAAATATATAACTGACAGCAAATTCGTTCAATTGTGTGTATATATATACAGTATATATATATTTATCTTATCCACGTTTTCATTGTGGATTTACATGATATATATATATATATATATATATATATATATATATATATATATATATATATATATATATATATATATATATATATATATACACACAAGTAAATCACTGTGGGTGCGAGTGATCCAAATATATGCTGATAACCACAAGGAAACAAATAAACAAGAAGTTCCCAAGCGCTTTCGTGTAATTCACATCTTCAGGGATCTGTACTCACCCCTGAAGATGTGAATTACACGAAAGCGCTTGGGAACTTCGTGTTTTCTTGTGGTTATCAGCATATACAGGTGTATATATATATATATATATATATATATATATATATATATATATATATATATATATATATATATATATATATATATAAACGTGTGACACAGTAAACGAGGGTGAGGGAGGTGTAAACTGGTGCTTTTGGTGACGTACAGTTGGGTC
>NW_024747724.1:0-30406 GCF_018991925.1 Homarus americanus | reverse complement strand
ACACTTTCAGATACATCTCTGACAATCTCCATGCACACCAATGACACCCCAGGTACACCACTTACACCCCAGGTAACTTCGACACTCCCCAAGCACACCCTTTGACACCTTGTGTACTCCTCTGATGCTCCCTGGTACTCCTGCCACCCCAAGTGCACTGACACTCCCAGGCACACCTCTGACACCCCAGGTACACCCTGACACCCTTGGTGGCACATCTCTGTAACTCACAGGTATACCTGACACTCCCAGGTACACCGCTGACACGCCCAGGTACACCGCTGACACTGCCAGGTAAACCTCTGACACCTGAGGCACATCTCAAACACCTCCAGGTACACCTCTGACACTTCCAGGTACACCAATGACACTCCCAGGTACACCACTGACACTCCCAGGTACACCGACACTCCCAGGTACACCTCTGACACTCCCAAATACTCCTCTGATGCCCCAGGTACTCTGACACTCCCCACGCACACCCCTGACACTCCCAGGTACACCTCTGACACCCTAGGTACAATTCTGTCACCCCAGTTACACCTCCAACACTCCCAGCAGTTACACCCCTAACACACCCAGGTCCACCTCTGACACCCCAGGTACACCAACACTGACACCCCAGGAACACCTCTGATACCCCTGGTACACTCTGACACCCCAGGTACACCTCCGGTTACTCCCAGGTACAATTCGATACTCCCAGGCACACCTTCTGACACCCCAGGTACACTTCGGACACTTCCCAGGTATTACCTTCACTGCTGGTACACTCTGCTACCAACAGGTACACCCTCTGACACTACTTTCAGGTACACCTTCGACACTTTGTGAACAATTTTCTTGGCATTCCCAGGTACACCTCGGACACTCCTTGTGCCACCTCTGACACTCCTGCACACTCTGACACTCCCAAGTACAATTCTCACACTATCAGGTACACCTTCTGACACTTCAGGAACACCTTCGCACTCCCCAGGCCACCTTGACACTTGTACACCTCGGATACCCCAGGTACACCTCTCACACTCCCAGGTACACCTCTGACACTCCTGTGTACACTTGACACTCCCAGGTATACCTCTGACACTTCCAGGCACACCAACACACTCCCAGGTACGCCGCTGCTGACACCCTTGGTGTACACCCTGACACTCCCAGGTACACCACTGACACTTCAGGCACACTCTGACACTCCCAGGTACACCTCTTGACACTCAGAACACATCTGACACTCCCAGGTATACTTTCTGGACACTTTAGGTACACTGCTGACACTCCTATGTGGCCACCTTCACATTTGGTACACGTCAGACACTCCCAGGTATACTCTCTGACACTTCCCAGGTACACGTCAGACACTCCCAGGTATACCTCTCTTGACACTTCCAGCTCCTGACACTTCCAGGCACACCTCTGACACTCCCAGGCAAGCATCAATGACACACTCCAAGGTACACCCCCTGACACTCACAGGTACACCTCTGACACTTACAGGCACATCTCTGACACTCCCAGGTACACTCTCTGACACTCTCACCTAACACCTCTGACACTCCCAGGACACTCCCCACACTCCCAGGCTACACCTCTGAGACTGCCAGGTACACTCTGACACCCCAGGTACACCCTGATACTCCCAGGCATACCTCTGACACTCCCAGGTACAATTCCTCTGACACTTTCCAGCCCTGATACTTCCAGGTACACATCTGACACTCCCAGGTTCATCAATGACATCCCAAGTACACCTCTGACACTTCCAGCCCTGACACTTCCAGGTACATCAATGACACTCCCAGGTGCATAAGAACATAAGAACATAAGAATGGAGGAACTGTAGCGGGCCTATTACCCATACCAAGCAGTCCTGTTACACCCATCCCTCTGCTATATTGCTCATATGATGTCCAACCTATGCTTGAAGCAATTCAGCATATTCGAGTTAATGATGATATTTTCTGGTAACTTGTTCCATTCATCCACTACTCTGTTTCCAAACCAGTGTTTACCTATTTCACGCCTAAATCTAAAATTTGCTCCAATTTAAAACCATTGTTACGAGTTCTTCCAAGTTCGGTTGGATAATTTGAGTACCTGTAATGTCCACTTTGTTTAGCCCTGCTCACTTATAAGGCCTCTATCAGGTCGCCTCACTTACGTCTCAAGGAGTGCAAATTAAGATGCTTTAACCTGTTCCCTATACTCAAGGTTCCTAATGCCCGATTAGTCTTTGGTTACCTTCCTCTGAATTCTTTCCAAGGATTCTATATCCATTCTGTAATACGTGACCAGAACTGAACTGCGTATCCAGGTGTGGTTCCGCCAAGAGGAAGATATGTTTTATGATGATCTTCGCTAGTCTTGTAACTAACACTTCCTTTGTATGAAACTCCGCACTTTGTTAGCCTTGTTACGAGCAAAAACAATATTGCTTACTTGGCTTAAGGTTCCTACTATCATTACTCCTAAATCCTCGCAGTCGGATTTTCTATGGCACGTTGTTCATTCGTATCTGGTTTCTGTTTACATCTCCGATACTGAGTACTTTACATTTGTCAACGTTGGAATTCATCTGCCAGTTTTTCAGACCATTCGAAAAATTTTGTTTAGATCTTTCCTGTAGTTTTGCCGAAGTCTCGTCAGATTTGATAACACGTCCTATTTTAGTGTCATCAGCGAATTCTACTTATGTTGCTCCAAGTGCCGATATCTATGTCGTGTTAATGTATATAATAAACAATACGTCCAAGTACTGAGCCTTGGGAACTCCACTCAGACGCGTTCAATGGGACTTAGTGCCGTTAATGCTCACTCGCTGCTTCCCGTCCCAAAATCCACGCCCTAATCCATTTAAGGATGCTCACCTTGATGCCATGAGTTTACCTTCTAATTAGTTCGTGGGGACTCTAATGAAGGCTTTGCTAAAGTCGAGATATACCATACATCATAATTGTGCCTCGTCCAAATGATTGGGAAACTGATGAAAAGAATGTTAATAGATTGCTAGCAAGAACGTCCGCTTGTGAAGCCATGCTGGGAATCATTGATCAATCGGTGCTTCTCCAGGTGATTTCGAATAGAGTTTGAAATGATTGCTTCCAGTAATTTGCCTACTATTGATGTTAGACTGATTGGGTGTGTTAGAGTGATGTAGTGATCATCCTTCTTGAAAATCGTATTACATTCGCTATCCTCCAGTGATTCTGCATTACACCTGTTTTATGACATGTTAAACAACTTTGCTATGCATACTGAGCTCTTCCTCATATTCCTTAATACCTGGCAAATATCTCATCGGGACCAGGTGACTGGCTAGGGCTTTAGTTTGTCTATTTGCTTACTAACATCGTTACTAGTCACTACTATCTCACTTAATTTGTTTTCTTCACTATTCGAATAGAGTCGGTGCCTCCCAGGTACACCAATGACACTCCCAGGTACACTTCTTGACACCAGGTACACCCTGACACTCCCAGGTACTCTCTAATGCTCCCAGGTAATCCTCTGACACTCCCAGGCACAACTCCTCTGACACTCCCAGGTACACCTCTGACACCTTGTGTACACCCCTCCTCTGACACTCCCAAGTACACCCCCACACTCCCAGGTACAATTCTCAGACACTCCCAGGTACACCCTCAGACAGGCTCCCAGGTACACCTCTCTCACACTCCCAGGTACTTCATGCCTCAGGTACTCCTCTGACACTCCCAGCAGGTACACCTCTGACACTCCTGGTGTACACCTCAGACACTCCCAGGTACACCCCCTGACACTCCCAGGCAAACCTCTGACACCTCCAGGTACACCACTGACACTCCCATGTACACCTCTGACACTCCCAGGTACATCTCTGACACTCCTAAGTACACCTTGGTACTCCCAGTGCCCTCTGACACTCCCAAGTACTACTTGACAATCCTGTACACCTCAGACACTCCCAGGTACACCTCAGACATCCAGGTACACCTCTGACACTCCTAGGTACACCTCTAACACCTGCACACCTCTAGACACTCCCAGTTACACCTTCGACACTCCCAGCGCCACACTTCCGACACTCCTGGTTACACCCCTGACATCCCAGTTACACCCCTGACACTCCAGGTACACCCCTTGACACTCCTGTACACCTGACACTTTCCAGGTACACCTCTGACACTCCCAAAGTTAAACCTCCGACATCCTGCAGTTACACCCTCACATTCCCAGGTACACCCTGAGGTCCCAGGTACACCTCCGATACTCCCAGGTACAATTCTCCGATACCTTTCCAGATACACCTCTGACACCCTAGGTACACCTCCGATACTACCAGGACACCTCCGGATACTCCCAGGTACACCCTGAGACACTCCCAGGTACTCTCTGACACCTATTGCCCACCTCTACACCTGTACACCAAACACCTTCCAGGTACACCTCTGACACTTCCGCAGCCCTGGCCACTCCAGGCACACCCTGACACTCCCAGGCACATCAAGGACACCCCAGGTACACCACTGACAATTCTGTGTTCACCTCCTTGAAACCCCTGCGCCACCTCTCCTGAATTCCAGGCACACTTCCACACCTCCAGGTACACCTCTCACACTCCCATTCACCAACACACTCCCAATGCACCACTGACACTCCCAGGTACACCACTGACACCTCAGGTACACCACACTGACACTCCCAGGTACAATTCCCTGACACTCCTGGTGGCCACCCCTGACACTCCCCAGGTGTACACTTGACAATTTGCAGTACACTGACATTCTGTGTGCACCTCTGCTACTCTAGATATGCCACTTATACTCCCAGGTACAATTCTGACACTCTCCAGTGCTGCCTCTGACACTCCCAGGTACACCTCAGACACTCTAGCTACCTCAGACACTTGTGTACACCCTTGACACCAAAAGGCAACTCCTGACACTTGTGCACACCCTCTAGATGGTCTCCCCAAAAGGCCTCTTGACCTCCCAGTGCCACCTCACACTGTGCCACCTCCCACCTGGCAGTTACACACCTGACACTCCCAGGCACACCTCTGACACTCCCAGGTACACCTCTGATAATCCCAGTACACCGCTGACACTCTCAGGTGTCATTCCTGACACTCCCAGGTACACCTCTGACACTTTGGTACACCTCTGACACTCCCAGGCACACCCTGGACACTCAGGAACACATCTGACACTCCCAGGTATACCTCTGACACTCCCAGGTACACCGCTGACACTCCCAGGTACACGGCTGACACTGCCAGGTACACCTCTGACACCTCCCAGGTACACCCTGAAAATCCCAGGCACACCGCTGACACTCCCAGGTACACCTCTTGACATTCCCAGGTACACACCTCTGGCCACTGCAGGCACACCTCCGACACTCCCAGGCACACCGCTGACACTTCCAGGTGCCACCCCTGACACCCCAGGCACACTTCACACTGCCAGGCACACTGGTGACACTCCAGGCACACCTCTGACACTCCCAGATTCACCAATGACACCCCACGCACACCACTGACACACCCCAGGGAAACCTCTGACACCCCAGGCACACCACTGACACTCCCCAGGTACACCTCTGACACTCCCAGGTACTCCTTGACACCCCAGGTACACCTCTTGATACCCCAGGTACACCCCTCACACACTCCCAGGTACACCTGACACTCCCAGGTACTCTTTGACACCTCCCAGGTACACTGCTGACACTCTGTACAGCTCCTGACACTCCCAGGTACACCTTTGGCCACTTTCAGGTGCTACCCTGACACCCTGTACACCTCTGACACTTTGTGAACACATTCGACACTCCCAGGTATACCTCTCTGACACTCCCAGGTACACCGCTGACACTTCAGGTACACGGCTGACACAACCAGGTACACCCCTGAAACCCAGGCCACCTCTGGACACTTCCAGGTACACCTCATTACTCAGGTATACTTGGAGACTTCCAGCCCTGACAGCTTCCAGGTACACTCTGACACTCCCAGGTACATCAATGACACCCAAGGTACACTTTCTGACAATTCCCAGGTACACCTTCTGACACTCCCAGGTACATTCGGCCACCTTGTGTACAGCCTCTTGACACTCTCACGTATCACCTTCTGACAATTTGCGGTGCAATTCTCTGACAATTTATTGCCACCCTCTGAAACTGCCAGGTACACCTCTGACACTCCCAGGTGCCCTCTGATACTCCCAGTATACCTCTGACACTCCCAGGCACACCTCTGACACACTTCCAGCCCTGAGATACCTAGTGTACACTCCTGACACTCCCAGGTACATCAATGACACTCCTGGGCAACACCTCTGGACACTTCCAGCCCTGACACACTTCCAGGTACATCTCTGACAATCCCACGTACATCAATGACACTCCCAGGTACACCACACTGACACACTCCCAGGCCATCAATGACACTCCAGGTACACCACTGACACTTGTGCACACTTCTGCCGCCCCCAGGTAAAACCTCTGACACTCCCAGGTACCCTCTAATGCTCCCAGGTACCAATGACACCTTGGTGTACACTTCTGACACTCCCAGGTACACCTCTGACACACCCAGGTACACCACTAAAACTCCCAGGCACACCTCAGACACTCCCAGGTACACTCCCTTGACACTCCCAGGCACACCCTCATACACCCTTGCACACCAGACACTCCCAGGTACACCTCAGACACTCCCAGGTACAATTCCTCTCACACTCCAGGTACTTCTGATGCCTCCAGGTACTCCTCTGACACTTGTACACATCTGACACTCCAGGTACACCTCTGACACCAGGTACAACACTGACAACTTGTACACTCCAGAAACTCCCAGGTACACTCTGACACCCAAGGTACACCTCAGACACTCCCAGTTACACCTCCGACACTCCCAGTTACACCTCCGACACTCCCATTTACACCCTCCTCGGACACTCCCAGTTACATACCCCTGACACTCCAGGTGTACACCTCTGACACTCCCAGGTACACATCAGACACTCCTAAAAACCCCTGACAGTTCTAGTAATTCTGGAATTCTGGTGTAAACCTCTTGCCACTTCCAGGTACACCACTGACACTCCCAGTGTACACCTCTGACACTCCCAGGTACATCTCTGACTCTCCCAAGTACACCTTGACACTCCCAGGTACACCTCTCTGACACTCCCAAGTACCACTGACACCCCAGGCACACCCTCAGACACTGCCAGGTGTACACCTTTAGGACATTCCCAGGCCACCCCGACACTCCTGGTGTGCCATTCTGACATTCCCAGGCATACTCCCTGCACACTTTCAGATACATCTCTGACACTCCATGTACACCACGACACCCCAGGTGCCACCACTGACAATTCCCAGGTAATCCTTCTGACACTCCCAGGCACACCTTGACACTCCCAGGTACCCTCTGATGCTCCCTGGTACTCCTCTCTGCCACCCCAAGTACACACCTCTGAGTCTCCCAGGTACACCCTTGACACTCCCAGGTACACCCTGACACTCCCAGGTACACTTTCTGTAACTCACAGGTATACCTCTGACACTTGCAGGCCACCGCTGACACGCTCCAGGTACACCGCTGACACTGCCAGGTAAACCTCTGACACTCGGGAGGCACATTCAAACACCTCCAGGTACACCTCTGACACTTCCAGGTACACCAATGACAATTCCCAGGTACACCACTGACACGCCCAGGTACACCTCTGAGACCCAGGTACACCTCTGACACTCCCAAATACCTTCTCTGATGCTCCCAGTACTCTGACACCTCCCACGGCCACCCCTGACACTCCCAGGTACACCTCTCTGACACTCCTAAAACAATTCTGTCACTCCCAGTTACACCTCCAACACTCCCAGTTACACACCCCCTAACACACCCAGGTCCACCTCTGACACTCCCAGGTACACCACTGACATCCTTAGAACACCTTCAGATACCCTGGTACACCTCTGACACTCCCAGGTACACCTCCGTTACTCCCAGCAGGTACACCTTCGATACCTCCCAGGTACACCTCTGGACACTCCCAGGCACACCTCGACACTCCCAGGTACACCTCTGTCACCGCTGTACACCCTGCCACTAACAGGTACACCTCTGACACTACCAGGTACACCTCTGACACTCTCAGGAACACCTTCGGCACTCCCAGGTACACCTCGGACACTCCTGGTGTACACCTCTGACACTCCAGGTACACTCTGACACTCCCAAGGCCACCTCTCACACTATCAGTACACCTCTGACACTCTCAGAACACCTTCGGCACCCCAGGTACACTCGACACTCCCAGGCACACCTTCGACACCTTGCAAGTACACACCTTCGGACACTCCCAGGCACACCGACACTCCAGGTACACCTCTGACACCCCAGGTACACACCTCTGGACACTCCCAGGCATACCTCTGACACTTCCAGGTACACCACCCACTCCCAGGTGCCGCTGACACTCCCAGGTACACCCTCGACACTCCCAGGTACACCACTGACACTTCAGGTACACCTCTGACAGCTCCCAGGTACACCTCTGACACCTCAGGAACACATCTGACACTCCAGGTATATTCTCCTGACACTCCCAGGTACACCGCTGACACTCCCATGTACACCCTCTCTGACACCTCCCCAGGTACACGTCAGACACTCCCAGGTATACCTCTGACACTTCCAGGTACACGTCAGACACTCCTAGCAGGTATACCTCTTGACACTTCCAGCCCTGACACTTCCAGTACACCTCTGACACCCTAGGTGCCATCAATGACACTCCAAGGTACACTCGACACTCACAGGTACACCTCTGACACTCCCAGGTACATCTCTTGACACCTCCCAGGTACACCTTTGACACTCTCACGAACACCTCTGACACTCCCAGGGAGCCACCTCTGACACCTCCAGGTGCCACCTCTTCTGGAGACTGCCAGTACACCTCTGACACTCCCAGGTACAATTCCTCTGATACTCCCAGGCATAGCCTCTGACACTCCCAGGTACACTCTGACACTTCCAGCCCTGGGATACTTCCAGGTACACATCTGACACTCCCAGGTTCATCAATGACACTCAGTACACCTCTGACACTTCCAGCTCCTGACACTTCCAGGCACATCAATGACACTCCCAGGTGCATAAGAACATACAGAACATAAGAATGGTGGAAACCAAGTAGTACCTATTGGCCCATACTGGGCAGTCCCGTTAATAATCCATCCCCTATTGCTCATATGACATCCAACCTATGTTTGAAGCACCAGCATATTCGAGTTAATGATGATATTTGGTAACTTGTTCCATTCATCCACTACTCTTGCTTCCAAACCAGTGCGCTTACTTATTTCACGCCTAAATCTAAATTTGTCTAATTTAAACTATTGTATGAAGCCTGCTCTGGTTGGATAATTTGAGTACTTTGTAATGTCTATACTTTGTTTAGCCTCTTGCCTTTCCACTTATATACACTTTCTATTGTAAGGTCGCTCTCGCTCTACGCTCCTCAAGGAGTGCAAATAAGATGCTTTTTAACTTCGTTCTATACTAAGGTTCTTTAATGCCTGGGATAGTCTTTTGTTTATTCTTCTGAATTCTTTTCCGCGATTCTATATTCATTCTGTAATACGGTATCTCAGAACTGAATAGTGTAATCCAGGTGTGGTCTCACAAGAGGAAGATACAGTTTTGAGGGATGACCTCGCTAGTCTTGTAACTACCACCTCTTTGTATGGTAGAACCCAAGTACTTGTTAGCCTTGTTACGAGCAAAACACATTGTTTACTTGGCTTGCTGTCTTACTTATCATTAATACTCCTAAATCCTCTCGCAGTCGGATTTCTTTATGGCATCGTTGTTGTTCATCTGGTATCTGGTTTCTGTTTACATTCCGATACTGAGTACTTTTGCTATTTGTCAACGTTGAATTTCATTCGCCATTTTTTCGTAGACCATTCGAAAAATTTGTTTAGATCTTTCCTGTGTTTTGCTTATCTCGCTCAGATTTGATAACACGTCCTATTTTGGGTGTCATCAGCAAATTCTACTTTTATGTTGTTGCTCATGCCGATATCTATGTCGCTAATGTATATAATAAACAATAATGGTCCAAGTACTGAGCCTCGGGGAATCTACTTGTGACGTTGCTCCAATGGGACTTGAAAAGCCGTTAATGTCACTGCTGCTTTCCTGTCCTGTAACTAATGCCCTAATCCATTTAAGGATGTCACCTTGATGCCATGAGCTTTACCTTTCTAATTAGTTCGTGGGGACTCTGTCGAAGGCTTTGCTAAAGTCGAGATATACCATATCATAATTGTGCCCTCGTCACCGATTGGGAAACTGATGAAAAGAATGTTAATAGATTAGTTAGAAGAACGTCTGCTTGTGAAGCCATGCTGGGAATCATTGATCAATCGGTGCTTCCAGGTGATTTCGAATAGAGCTGAAATGATTACCTGTGCACCTGCCCAATATTGATGTTAGACTGATTAAGTGGTAGTTGTGAGGATAGTGACCATCCCTTCTGAAAATCGGTGTTGGCCTGCCATCCTCCAGATTCCTGGTACTACACCCATGGTGACATGCTAAACAATCTTGCTAAGGGCATACTGAGTTTTCCCACATTCCTTTAATACTCTGGCAAATATCTCTATCGGGACCAGGTGACTTTATTAGCTTTAGTTTGTCTATTTGCTTACTAACACGTTACTAGTCACTACTATCTCACTCCTAATTTGTTTTCTTCACTATTCCTGAATAGAAAGTCGGTGCCCAGGCACACCACTGACACTCCAGGTACACTTCTGACACTCCCAGGTACACCTCTCTGACACCCCAGGTACCTCTAATGCCCCAGGCAATCCTCTGACACCCCAGGTACACCCCTCGACACTCCCAGGTACACCTCTGACACCCCAGGTACACCTCTGACACCCCAAGTACACCTCATACACCCCAGGTACACCTCAGACACTCCCAGGTACACCCCTCAGACACTCCCAGGTACACCTCTCACACTCCAGGTACTCTTCTGATGCTCTCAGGTACCTCTGACACTCCCAGGTACACCTCTGACACTCCCAGGTACACCTCAGACACTCCCACACCCCTGACACTCCCAGGTAAACCTCTGACACTTCCAGGTACACCACTGACACTCCCATGTGTACACCCTGACACTCCCAGGTACATCTCTGACACTCCTGGCACACCTTGGTACCCCAGGTACACTCTGACACCAAGTACTACTCTGACAATCCCAGGCACACCTCAGACATCCCAGGTACACCTCAGACACTCCCAGGTACACCTCTGACACTTGTGGTACAATTCCTAACACTCCAAGGTACACCCCTCAGACACTCTGCAGTTACACCTTTCGACACTCCTGTGCCACTCTGACTCCTAAAGTTACACCCTGACACTCCCAGTTACACCCTTGACAATTTGGTAGGTACACTCCCTGACACTCCAGGCCACCTCTGACAGGTACACCTCTGACACTCCCAGTTAAAACCTGACACTCCCAGTGTTACACCCTCACATTCCCAGGTACACCTCTTATAGTCTCCAGGTACACTGATACTCCCAGGTACACCTCCGATACTTCCCAGATACACCTCTGGACACTTAGTACACCTCCTGATACTACCAGGACACCTCCATAATTCCCAGGCACACCCCTGACACTCCCAGGTACTCCTGACACTCCTTGTTCACCACTGACACTCCCAGGTACACCTCAAACACTCCCAGGTGCCACCTCTGACACTTCCAGCCCTGACACTTCCAGGTACACCCCTGACACTCCCAGGTACATCAAGGACACTCCCAGGTACAATTCACTGACACTCCCAGGTTCACCCTGAACCTCAGTACACCCCTGACACTCCCAGGCACACCTCCACACTTCCAGGTACACCGACACTCCCAGATTCACCAATGACATCCTAATGCACACCACTGACACTCCCAGGTACACCACTGACACTCCCAGGTACACCCCACTGACACCCCAGGTACACCCCTGACACTCCCAGTACACCCCCGACACCCAGGTACACCCCCGACACTCCCAGGTACACCTCAGACATTCCCAGGTGCACCTCTGCCACTCCCAGATACACCTCTGACACCCCAGGTACACCCCTGACAATTTGCAGGCCACCTCTGACACTCCCAGGTACACCTCGTGACACTCCCAGTTACACCTCAGACACTCCCCAGGTACAATTTCGACACTCCCAGGTACAACCTCGACACTCCCAGGTACACCGACACTCCCAGGTACATCTCTGAATCTCCCAGGTACCACCTCACACTCTCAAATACACCTCCGACACTTGGAAGTTACACACACCTGACACTCCCAGGTACACCTCTGACACCAGGTACACCTCTTCTGATAATCCCAGGTACACTGCTGACACTCTCAGGTACAGCCCTGACACTCCCAGGTACACCTGACATCTCTCAGGTACACTCTCTTGACACTCCTGTGTACACCTCTGACACTCTCAGGAACACATCTGACACTCCCAGGTATACCTTGACAGGTACACTGCTGACACTCCCAGGTACACGGCTGACACTGCCAGGTGTACACCTCGACACCCCAGGTACACCTCTGAAAAATCCCAGGCACACTGCTGACACTCCAGGTACACCTGACACATTCCCAGGTACACCTCTTGACACTCGCAGGCACACCTCTGACACTCCCAGGTACACCGCTGACACTTCCAGGTACACCCTGACACTCCCAGGCACACCTCTTGACACTGCCAGGTACATCTCAGACACCGGTACACCTGACACTCCCAGATTCACCAATGACACTCCCACGTACACCACTGACACTCCCAGGAAACCCTGACACTCCCAGGTACACCACCACTGACACTCCCAGGTACACCTCTGACACTCCCAGGTACTCCTTTGACACCTCCCAGGTACACCTCGACACCCCAGGCCACCCCTGACACTCCCAGGTACACCTCTGACACTCCCAGGTACCTTGACACTCCCAGGTACACCGCTGACACCTCCAGGTACAGCCCTGACACTCCCAGGTACACCTCTGACACTTTCAGGTACACACTCTGACACTCCCAGGCACACCTCTCTCATTCTCAGGAACACATCTGACACTCCCAGGTATACCTCTGACACTCCCAGGTACACCGCTGACACTCCCAGGTACACACATCACAAATCCAGGTACAATTCTGAAACTCCCAGGTACACCTCTGACACTTCCAGGTACACCTCAGACACTCCAGGTATACCTCTGACACTTCCAGCCCTGACACTTCCAGGTACACCTCTGACACTCCCAGGTACATCAATGACACTCCGCTGCACACCCCTGACACCCCAGGTACACCTCCGACACCCCAGGTACATCTCGACACTCCCAGGTACACCTCTGACACTCTCACGAACACCTTCGACAATTTGTGCACTCTGACACCCCAGGTACACCTCTCAAACCGCCAGTACAATCTCTGACACTTACAGGTACACCCCTGATACCCCTAGTAGCTACCTCTGACACTCCCAGGTACAATTCCCCGACACCTCCAGCCCCTGATACTTCCAGGTACACCTCTGACACTCCCAGGCACATCAATGACACTCCTGGGCAACACTCTGACACTTCCAAAGCCCCTGACACTTCCAGGTACATCTCTCTGACAATCCCAATGCACATCAATGACACTCCCAGGTACACCACTGACACTCCCAGGTACATCAATGACACTCCCAGGTACACCACTGACACTCCCAGGTACACTTCTGCCGCTCCCAGGTAAACCTCTGACACTCCCAGGTACTCCTCTAATGCTCCCAGGTACTCCACTGACACTCCCAGGTACACTTCTGACACTCCCAGCAATAACTCCCGGACACACCCAGGCACACCACTGAAACTCCCAGGTACACCCCTCGTGACACTTGCAGGCCACCCCTGACACTCCAGGTACACCTCATACACTCCCCAGGTACACCCTTCAGTATACTCCCAGGTACACCTCAGACACTCCCAGGTACACTGCCACCTGTGTACGATGCCCCAGGTACTCCTCTCTGACACCCCAGGTACACATCTGACACCTCCCAGGTACACCTCTGACACTCCCAGGTACAACACTGACACTCCCAGGTACACCTCTGTAGAAACCCCAGGCAATACTTGACACTCCAAGGTACACCTCTGGTGACACTCCCCAGTTACACCCCGACACTCCCAGTTACACCTCCGACACCCCATTCTCAGACACACCCCAGGTACACCCCAGACACCCCAGGCACACCTCTGACACTCCTAGGCACACCGCTGACACTCCAAGGTACACCTCAGACACTCCCAGTTACACCCCTGACACTCCAGTTACACCCTGACACTCCCAGTTACACCCCTGACACTCCCAGGTACACCCCTGACATTCCCAGGCACACCTCTAACACTCCAGTTAAACATCCGACACTCCCAGTTACATCCCTGACATTCCCAGGCACACCTTCTACACCCAGGTACACCTCTGACACTCCCAGGCACACTCCATACTCCCAGGTACACCTCCGATACTCCCCAGGACACCTCCGAAATTCCCCAGGCACACCTCTGACACCCCAGGTACTCCTCTGACACCTCCAGCCCTGACACTTCCAGGTACATCTCTGACACCCCTGGTACATCAATGACACTCCCAGGTACACCACTGACACTCCCAGGTGACACTTCTGACACTTTCAGGTACACCTCTGACACCTCCAGGCACACCCTGACACTCTCAGGAACACATCTGACACTCCCAGGCATACCTCTGACACCCCAGGCACACCGCTGACACTCCCAGGCACACGGCTGACACAACCAGGTACACCCCTGAAACCCCAGGCACACCTCTGACACCTCCAGGCACACCTCAGACACTCCCAGGCATACCCTGACACTTCCAGCCCTGACACTTCCAGGCACACCTCTGACACTCCCAGGCACATCAATGACACTCCAAGGCACACCTCTGACACTCCCCAGGTACACCTCTGACACTCCCAGGTACACCTCTGACACTGCAGGCACACCTCTGACACTCCCCAGGCCACTGCTGACACTTCCAGGTACACCCCTGACACTTCCAGGCACACCCTGACACTCCCAGGTACACCTCTGATACTCCCCAGGACACCTCCGATACTCCCAGGTACACCTCTGACACCCCCAGGTACTCTGACACTTCCAGCCCTGACACTTCCAGGTACACTCCCCTGGTACATCAATGACACTCCCAGGTACACCACACTAACACTCCCAGGTACACTTCTGACACCCCAGGCACACCTCTGACACCAGGTACCCTCTACTCCCAGGCACCCTCTGACACCCCAGGCACACCCCCTGACACCCAGGCACACCTGACACCTACACCACTGAAACCCCAGGCACACCCCAGTCACCCCAGGCACACCCCTGACACCCCAGGCACACCCCACACACCCCTGGCACACCTCATACACACCCCAGGCACACCCAGACACTCCCAGGTACACCTCTCTGCCAAGGTACTCCTCTGACACTCCTTGGTTCACCCTCTGACACTCCAGGTTCACCCCAAACACCCCCAGGCACAGCTCAAACACTCCCAGGCACACCCTGACACTTCCAGCCCTGACACTTCCAGGCACACCTCTGACACCCCAGGTACACAAGGACACCCCAGGCACACCACTGACACCAGGCACCTCTGACACCCCAGGCACACCTCTGACACCCCAGGAAACCCCAGACACCCCCAGGCACACCTCTGACACCCCAGGCACACCTCCGATTCTCCCAGGTACACCCCAACACCCCAGGCACACCTCTGACACTCCCAGGCACACCCCTGACACTTGCACACCTCCGACACCCCAGGTACACCCCTGACACTCCCCAGGCACACCCTCAGACATTCCAGGCACCTCTGCCACTCCCAGATACACCTCTGACACCCCAGGCACACCTCTGACACCCCAGGCATACCTTCCCTGACATCTGGCACACCCGCTGACACTCCCAGGTACACCTCTGATAATCCTGGGCACACTGCTGACACTCCCAGGCACACCCCTGACACTCCCCAGGCACACCACTGACACCAGGCACACCCTGACACTCCCATCTACACCTCTGACACTCAGGAACACATCTGACACTCCCAGGCATACCTCTGACACTCCCAGGCACACCACACAAATCCATACGGCTGACACCACAGGCACACCCCTGAAACCCCAGGTACACCTCTGACACTCCCAGGTACACCCAGACACCCCAGGCACACCTCTGACACTTCCAGCCCTGCACACTTCCAGGTACACCCGACTTCCCAGGTACATCAATGACATCCCAAGGTACACCTCTGACACTCTGGCACACCTCTGACACTCAGGCACATCTGACACCCCAGGTACACCCCTGACACTGCAGGCACACCTCTGACACCCCAGGCACACCCCGACACTCCAGGCACACCCCGACACTTCCAGGCACACCGACACTCCAGGCACACCCCTGACACTCCAGGCACACCCCTGACACTCCAGGTACACCTCTGACTATCCCAGTACACTCTCAGACACTTCCAGGTACACATCTCACACCAGATTCACCAATGACACTCCCACGCACACCACTGACACTCCCAGGAAACCTCTGACACCCCAGGCACACCACTGACACCCCAGGCACACCTCTGACACTCCCAGGTACACCCTGACACCCCAGGCACCCCCTGACACCCCAGGCACACCCCTGACACTCCCAGGCACCTCTCTGCCACCCCAGATACACCCTCTGACACTCCCAGGTACACCCCCCGAGCTCCAGGCACACTGACACCCCAGGCACCTCTGACACTCCCGGCACACCTCAGACACTCCCAGTTACACCTCCGACACTCCCAGCCACACCTGACACTTCCCAGTTACACTCTGACACTCCCAGGTACACCCTGACACTCCCAGGTACACCCTGACACTCCCCGGCACACCCCTGACACTCCCAGGTACACCCCCTGACACCCAGGTACATCCCCACATCCCAGGCCATCTCTGAATCTCCAAGGCACACTTCCAGTCACACCTCCGACACTCCCAGTTACACACCTGACACTCCCCAGGCACACCTTGACACTCCCAGGCACACCTCTGATAATCCCAGGCTAACCGCTGACACTTCCTTGGTACAGCCCCTGACACTCCAGGCACACCTCTGACACTTTCAGGTACACCCCTGACACTGGTACACCCTTGACACTCCCAGGCACACCGCTGACACTCCCAGGCACACGGCTGACACTGCCAGGCATACACTGACACCCCAGGTACACGTCTGAAAATCCCAGGCACACTGCTTACACCCCAGGCACACGTCTGACATTCCCTGGCACACCTCTGACACTGCAGGCACACCTCTGAGACTCCCAGGTACACACCGCTTACTCCAGGCACACCCCTGACACCCCAGGCACACCTCTGACACTGCCAGGCACATCTCAGACACTTCCAGGCACACCTCTGACACTCCCAGATTCACCAATGACACTCCCACGTACACCACTGACACTCCCAGGCACACCACTGACACCCCAGGTACACCACTGACACTGGCCACCTCTGACACTAGGTACCCTTTGACACTCCCAGGTACACCCACACTCCCCAGGCACACCTCTGACACTCCCCAGGCACACCCTCTGACACTCCAGGTACACCCTGTCACCCCAGTTCCACCTCCAACACCTCCCATGCCCCTAACACTCCCAGGTCCACCTCTGACACTCCCAGGCACACGTTTGACACCCAGGAACACCTCTGATACTCCCCAGGCACACTCTGACACTCCCAGGCACACCTCTAACACTCCCAGGTACACCTCCTGATACTCCCCAGGTACACCTCAACCCTGCCTGACACTCCCAGGCACACCCCTGACACCATCAGGTACACCTCTGACACCTCAGGAACACCTTCGGCACCCCAGGTACACCTCACACCCCAGGCACACCTCTGACACTCCCACACTGATTCCCAGGCACACCGCCTGACACTCCCAGGTACACCTCTGATAATCCCAGGCACACCGCTGACACTCCCAGGCACACCCCTGACACTCCCCAGGCACACCCCTGTCACCCCAGGCACACCACTGACACTTTCAGGCACACCCCTGACACTCCCCAGGCACACCTCTGACACTCTCAGAACACATCTGACACTCCCAGGCATATCCCTGACACTCCCAGGCACACCGCTGACACTCCCAGGCACACGGCTGACACTACCAGGCACACCCCTGAAACTCCCAGGCACACCTCTGACACTCCCCAGGCACATCTCTGACACTCCCAGGCACACCTATGACACTCTCACGAACACCTCTGACACTCCCAGGTACACCTCTGACACTCCAGGCACACCTCTGAAACTGCCAGGTACACCTCTGACACTCCCAGGCACACCTCTGATACTCCCAGGTATACCTCTGACACTCCCAGGTACATCAATGACACTCCAGGCACACCCTCTGACACTTGCACATCTCTGACAATCCCACGCACATCAATGACACTCCCAGACACTTCTGCCACCACAGGCACCCCTGACACTCCCAGGTACCTCCCTAATGCTCCCCAGGCACTCCACCGACACCCCAGGCACACTTCTGACAACCCCAGGCACACCCCCACACCCCAGGCACACCACTGAAACCCGGCCACCCCAGACACCCCAGGCACACCTCTGACACCCCAGGCACACCACACACCCCGGCACACCCCAGACACCCATGCGCCCCAGACACCCCCAGGCACACCTCTCACACCCCCAGGCACTCTCTGATGCCCAGGTACCTCTGACACTCCCCAGGCACACCTGACACTCCCAGGCACACCTCTGACACCCTGCACAACACTGACACCCCAGGCACACCTCAGAAACCCCAGGCACACTTCTGACACCTGCTGCACACCTCAGACACTCCCAGCCACACCTCCGACACTCCCAGCCACACCTCCGACACTCCCATTTACACCTCCGACACCCCAGTTACATACCCCTGACACTCCCCAGGCACACCTCTGACACTCCCCAGGCACACCACACTCCCAGGCACACCTCAGACACTCCCAGGTAAACCCCTGACACCCCAGGCACACCCCTGACACTCCCAGGTAAACCCTGACACTCCAGGCACACCACTGACACTCCCATGCACACCTCTGACTCTCCCAGGCACATCTCTGACTCCCCACACCTTGGCACCCCAGGCACACCTCTGACACTCCCAAGTACTACTCTGACAATCTCAGGCACACCTCAGACACTCCCCAGGCACACCTCAGACACTCCCAGGCACACCTCTGACCCTCCTAGGCACACCGCTGACACTCCAGGTACACCCCAGACACTCCCCAGTTACACCCCTGACACTCCCAGTTACACCCCTGACACTCCCAGTTACACCCCTGACACTCCCAGTTACACCCTGACACCCCAGTTACACCCTGACATCCCAGGTACACCTTGACATTCCCAGGAACACCTCTAACACTCCCAGTTAAACATCCAACACCCAGTTACACTCTGACATCCCCAGGTACACCTCTTATACACCCAGGCACACCCTGACACTCCCAGGCACACCTCCGATACTCCCCAGGTACACCTCCGATACTCCCAGATACACCTCTGACACTCCCAGGCACACCTCCGATACTTCCAGGACACCTCCGATACTCCCAGGCACACCTCCTGACACCCCAGGTACTCCTCTGACACTTCCAGCCCTGACACTTCCAGGCACATCTCTGACACTCCCCAGGCACACCACTGACACCCCAGGCACACCACTGACACTCCCCAGGCACACCACCACACCCCAGGCACACTTGACACTCCCAGGTACACCTCTGACACTCCCAGGCACTCTAATGCCCCAGGCACCTCTGACACTCCCAGGCACACCTCTGACACTCCCCAGGCACACCCCACACTGGCACACCACTGAAACCCCAGATACACCAGACACTCCTAGGCACACCTCTGACACCCCAGGCACCCCACACACCCCAGGCACACCCCAGACATCCCAGGCACACCTCATACACCCCAGGCACACCTCAGACACCCCAGGCACACCTCTGACACCCCCAGGCACCCTTGACACTCCTGGTTCACTCCTCTGACACTCCCAGGCACACCCCAAACACTCCCAGATACACCCCAAACACTCCCAGGTACACCTCTGACACTTCCAGCCCTGACACTTCCAGGCACACCTCTGACACTTCCAGGTACACCTCTGACACCCCAGGTACACCAGGACACTCCCAGGTACACCACTGACACCCAGGTACACCACTGACACTCCGGTACACCTCAGACACTCAAAGGCACACTCTGACACTGCCAGGTACACCCTGACACCCCAGGCACACCTCTGACACTTCCAGCCCTGACACTTCCAGGCACACCTCTGACACTTCCAGGCACACCTCTGACACCCAGGTACATCAAGGACAACTCCCAGGTACACCACTGACACTCCCAGGTTCACCTCCTGAAACTCCCAGGTTCACCTCTGAAACTCAGGTACACTTCTGACACCCCAGGCACACCTCCACACTCCCAGGTACACCTCAGACACTCCAAAGTACACCTCTGACACTGCCAGGCACACCTCTGACACTGCCAGGCACACCTCTGACCTCCCAGGTGCACCTCTGACTCTTGCAGGTACACCTACATTCTCCCAGGTACACCCTGACACTCCCAGGTACATCTCTTATACACCCAGGTACACCTCTGACACTCCCAGGTACACCTCCGATACTCCCAGGTACACCTCCGATACTCCCAGATACACCTCTGACACTCCCAGGTACACCTCCGATACTCCCAGGGACACCTCCGATACTCCCAGGTACACCTCTGACACTCCCAGGTACTCCTCTGACACTTCCAGCCCTGACACTTCCAGGTACATCTCTGACACTCCCAGGTACATCAATGACACTCCCAGGTACACCACTGACACTCCCAGGTACACTTCTGACACTCCCAGGTACACCTCTGACCTCAGGTACTCCTCTAATGCTCCCCAGGTACTCTCTGACACCTCCCAGGTACACCTCTGACACTCCCAGGTACACCTCTGACACTCCCAGGTACACCTCAGACACTCCCAGGTACACCTCAGACACTCCCAGGCACACGTCAGACACTCCCAGGCACACTTCAGACACTCCTAGGCACACCTCTGACACCCCCAAGTACTCCTCTGACACTCCTTGGTTCACCTCTGACACTCCCAGTGCACCTCAAACACTCCCAGGTACACCTCTGACACTTCCAGCCTGACACTTCCGGACACCTCTGACACTTCCAGGTACACCTCTGACACTCCCAGGTACATCAAGGACACTCCCAGGCACCACTGACCTCCCAGGTTCACCTCTGAAACTCCCAGGTACACCTCCTGACACTCCCAGGTACACTTCAGACACTCAAAGGTACACCTCTGACACTGCCAGGTACACTTCTTACACTCCCAGGTACACCTCTGACTCTCGCAGGTACACCTCCGATACTCCCACGTACACCCCTGACACTCCCAGGTACATCTCTGACACTCCCAGGTACTCCTCTGACCTCCCAGGTGCACCTCTGACCTCCCAGGTACACCAATGACACTCCCAGGCACACCTCTGACACTTCCAGCCCTGACACTTCAGGTACCTCTGACACTTCCAGGTACACCTCCTGACACCCCAGGTACATCAAGGACACTCCCAGGCACACCACTGACACTCCCAGGTACACCTCCACCTCCCAGGTACACCTCAGACACTCAAAGGTACACCTCCTGACACTGCCAGTACACCTCTGACACTCCCAGGTACACCTCCTGACACTTCCAGCCCTGACACTTCCAGGTACACCTCTGACACTTCAGGTACACCTCTGACACCCCAGGTACATCAGGACACTCCCAGGTACACCACTGACCTCCCAGTTCCTCTGAAACTCCCAGGTTCACCTCTGAAACTCCCAGGTACACTTCCTGACACTCCCAGGTACACCTCCACACTCCCAGGTACACCTCAGACACTCAAAGGTACACCTCTGACACTGCCAGGCACACCTCTGACACTGCCAGGTACACCTCTGACACTCCCAGGTACACCTCTGACTCTTGCAGGTACACCTACGATACTCCCAGGTACACCCCTGACACTCCCAGGTACATCTCTTATACACCCAGGTACACCTCTGACACTCCCAGGTACACCTCCGATACTCCAGGTACACCTCGATACCCCAGATACACCTCTGACACTCCCAGGTACACCTCCGATACTCCCAGGGACACCTCCGTGCTCCAGGTACACCTCTGACACTCCCAGTGCTCCTCTGGACACTTCCAGCCCTGACACCCAGGTACATCTCTGACCAGGTACATCAATGACCTCCCAGACCACCTGACACTCCCAGGTGCACTTCTGACACTCCCAGGTACACCTCCTGACACTCCCAGGTGCTCTCTAATGCTCCCAGGTACTCCTCTGACACTCCCAGGTACACCTCTGACACTCCCAGGTACACCTCCTGACACTCCAGGTACACCTCAGACACTCCCAGGTACACCTCAGACACTCCAGTTACACCTCCGACACTCCAGTTACCTCCGACACTCCAGTTACCTGACACTCCCAGGTACACCCCTGACACTGCCCAGGTACACCCCTGACACTCCCCCGGTACACCCTGACACTCCCAGGTACACCCCTGACACTCAGGTACATCCTGACACTCCCAGGTAACCTCTGACACTCCCAGGTACACCTCTGACACCTCCCAGGTACACCTTTGACACCTCCCAGGTACACCTCAGACACTCCCAGGTACACCTCAGACACTCCCAGGTACACGTCAGACACTCCCAGGTACACTTCAGACACTCCCAGGTACACCTCTGACACTCCCAAGTACTCCTCTGACACTCCTTGGTTCACCTCTGACACTCCCAGGTACACCTCAAACACTCCCAGGTACACCTCTGACACTTCCAGCCCTGACACTTCCAGGTACACCTCTGACACTTCCAGGTACACCTCTGACACTCCCGGGTACATCAAGGACACTCCCAGGTACACCACTGACACCCAGGTTCACCCTCTGAAACTCCCAGGTACACCTCTGACACTCCAGGCACACTTCAGACACTCAAAGGTACACCTCTGACACTGCCAGGTACACTTACACTCAGGTACACCTCTGACTCGCAGGTACACCTCCATACTCCCACGTACACCCCGACACCCCAGGTACATCTCTGACACTCCCAGGTACTCCTCTGACACTCCCAGGTACACACCTCTGACACTCCCAGGTAAACCTCAGACACACCCAGGCACACCCTCTGACACCCAGTACACCTCCGATTCTCCCAGGTACACCCCTGACACTCCCAGGTACACCTCAGACATTCCCAGGTGCACCTCTGCCACTCCCAAATACACACCTCTGACACTCCCAGGTACACCCTCTGACACTCCCAGGTACACCTCTGACACTCCCAGGTACACCTCTGACACTGCCAGGTACACCTCTGACACTGCCAGGTACACCTCTGACACTCCCAGGTACACCTCTGACACTCCCAGGTACATCTCTGACACTTCCAACCCTGATACTTCCAGGTACACCTCTGACACTCCCAGGTACATCAATGACACTCCCAAGTACACCTCTAACACTTCCAGCCCTGACACTTCCAGGTACATCTCTGACACTCCCAGGTACATCAATGACACTCCCAGGTACACCACTGGACACCTCCCAGGTACACTTCTGACACTCCCAGGTACACCTCTGACACTCCCAGGTACATCAATGACACTCCCAGGTACACCACTGACACTCCCAGGTACACTCTGACACTCCCAGGTACACCTTGACACTCCCAGGTACACCTCTGACACTCCCAGGTACTCCTCTAATGCTCCCAGGCACTCCTCTGACACTCCCAGGTACACCTCTGACTCTCCCAGGTACACCTCTGACATTACCAGGTACACCACTGAAACTCCCAGGTACACCTCAGACACTCCCAGGCACCCTGACACTCCCAGGTACACCTCATACACCCCAGGTACACCTCATACACTCCAGGTACACCAGACACTCCCAGGTACACCTCAGACACTCCCAGGTACACCCCAGACACTCCCAGGTACACCTCTCACACTCCCAGGTACACCTCTCACACTCCCAGGTACTCTTCTGACACTCAGGTACACCTCTGACACTCCCAGGTACACCCCTGACACTCCCAGGTCACACCTCTGACACTCCCAGGCACACCTCATACACTCCCAGGTACACCTCAGACACTCCCAGGTACACTCTAACTCTCCCAGGTACACCTCTGACATTCCCAGGTACACCACTGAAACTCCCAGGTACACCCCCAGACACCTCCAGTGCCACCTCTGACACTCCCAGGCACACCTCAGACACCCCAGGTACACCTCATACACTCCCAGGTACACCCTCATACACTCCCAGGTACACCTCAACACTCCCAGGCCACCTCAGACACTCCCAGGTACACCCACACTCCCAGGCCACCTCTCACACTCCAGGCACACCTCTCACACTCCCAGGTACACCTCTCACACTCCCAGGTACTCTTCTGACACTCCCAGGTCCACCTCTGACACTCCCAGGTACACCTCTGACACCCTAGGTACACCTCTGACACTCCCAGGTACACTCATACACCCAGGTACCACCTCAGACACCTCCCAGGCACACCATACACTCCCAGGTACACTCCAGACACTCCCAGGTACACCTCTGACACTCCCAGGTACTCCTCTGACACTCTGTCTCACCTCTGACACCTCCCAGGTACACCCCAAACACTCCCAGGCACACCAAACACTCCAGGCACACCTCTGACACTTCCAGCCCTGACACCTCCAGGTACACCTCTGACACTTCCAGGTACACCTCTGACACCCCAGGTACATCAAGGACACTCCCAGGTACACCACTGACATTCCCAGGTTCACCTCTGAACTCCCAGGTTCACCTCCGAAACTCCCAGGTACACCTCTGACACCAGGTACACCTCCACACTCCCAGGTACACCTCCAGACACTCAAAGGTACACCTCTGACACTGCCAGGTACACCCCTGACACTCCCCAGGTACACCTCTGACACTTCCAGCCCTGACACTTCTAGGTACACCTCTGACACTTCCAGGTACACCTCTGACACCCCAGGCATCAAGGACACTCCCAGGTACACCACTGACACTAGGTTCACCTCGAAACTCCAGGTTCACCTCTGAAACTCCCAGGTACACTTCTGACACTCCAGGCCACCTCACACTCCCAGGCCACCTCAGACACTCAAAGGTACACCTCTGACACTGCCAGGCACACCTCTGACTCTGCCAGGTACACCTCTGACACTGCCAGGTACACTCCCACTCCCAGGTACACCTCTGACTCGCAGGCCACCCCACGATACTCCCAGGTACACCCCTGACACTCCCATGCACATCTCTTATACACCCAGGTACACCTCTGACACTCCCAGGTACACCTGATACTCCCAGGTACATCCGATACTCCCAGATACACCTCTGACACCCTCCAGGTACACCTCCGATAACTCCCAGGGACACCTCCGATACTCCCAGGTACACCTCTGACACCCCGAGGTACCTCTGACACCTCCAGCCCTGACACTTCCAGGGCACATCTCTGACACTCCCAGGTACATCAATGACACTCCCAGGTCCACCACTGACACACCAGGTGCACACTTCTGACACTCCCAGGTACACCTCTGACACCCCAGGTACTCCTCTAATGCTCCCAGGTACTCCTCTGACACTCCCAGGTACACCTCTGACACTCCAGGTACACTGACACTCCAGGTACACCACTGAAACTCCCAGGCACCCCTCAGACACTCCCAGGTACACCTCTGACACCGTATACCTCATACACTCCCAGGTACACCTCACACTCCCAGGTCACACGTCAGACACCCAGGTACACTTCAGACACTCCAGGTACACCTCTGACACCCCAAGTACTCCTCTGACACCCTGGTTCACCTCTGACACTCCCAGGTACACCTCAAACACTCCCAGGTACACTTCCAGCCCTGACACTTCCAGGTACACCTCTGACACTTCCAGGTACACCTCTGACACTCCCAGGTACATCAAGGACACTCCCAGGTACACCACTGACACTCCCAGGTTCACCTCTGAAACTCCCAGGTACACCTCTGACACTCCCAGGTACACTCAGACACTCAAAGGTACACCTCTGACACTGCCAGGTACACTTCTTACACTCCCAGGTACACCTCTGACCTCGCAGGTACACCTCCGATACTCCCACGTACACCCCTGACACTCCCGGTGCCATCTCTGACACTCCCAGGTACTCCTCTGACACTCCCAGGCACACCTCTGACACTCCCAGGTAAACCTCAGACACTCCCAGGTACACCTCTGACACTCCCAGGCCACCTCCGATTCTCCCAGGTACACCCCTGACACTCCCAGGTACACCTCAGACATTCCAGTGCACCTCTGCCACTCCCAACACACCTCTGACACTCCCAGGTACACCTCTGACACTCCCAGGCACACCTCCTGACACTCCCAGTACACCTCTGACACTGCCAGGTACACCTCTGACACACTCCCAGGTACACCCTGATACTCCCAGGTATACCTCTGACACCCCAGGTACATCTCTGACACTTCCAACCTGATACTTCCAGTACACCTCTCACACTCCCAGGTACATCAATGACACTCCCAAGTACACCTCTAACACTTCCAGCCCTGACACTTCCAGGCACATCTCTGACACCCCAGGCACATCAATGACAACTCCCAGGTACACCACTGACACCCAGGTACACTTCTGACACTCCCAGGTACACATCTGACACACTCCCAGGTACACCTCTGACACTAGGTGTACCTCTAATGCTCCCAGGCACCTCTGACACTCCCAGGTACACCTCTGACTCTCCCAGGTACACCTCTGACATTCCCGGGTACACCACTGAAACTCCCAGGTACACCTCAGACACTTCCCAGGCCACCTCTGACACCCCTGTACACCTCATACACTCCCAGGTACACCTCATACACCCCAGGTACACCTCAGACACTCCCAGGTACACCTCAGACACTCCCAGGTACCCCTCAGACACTCCCAGGTACACCTCTCACACTCCCAGGTACACCTCTCACACTCCCAGGTACTCTCTGACACTCCCAGGTACACCTCTGACACTCCCAGGCTACACCCTGACCCCAGGTACAAAACTGACACTCCCAGGTACACCTCAGAAACTCCCAGGTACACTTCTGATACTCCAAGGTACACTCAGACACTCAGTTACACCTCCGACACTCCTTTACACCTCCGACACTCCCAGTTACATACCCTGACACTCTCAGGTACACCTGACACTCCCAGGTACACCTCAGACACTCCCACGTACTCCCTGACACTCCCAGGATACCTCTGACACTTCCAGGTCCACCACTGACTCCATGTACACCTCTGACACTCCCAGGTACATCTCTGACACCTGAAGTACACCTTGGCACCCCAGGTACACCTCTGACACCCCAAGTACTACTCACAATCCCAGGCACACATCAGACACTCCCAGGTACACCTCAGACACTCCCAGGTACACCTCTGACACTCCTAGGCACCCTCTGACACTCCAAGCACACCCCTCAGACACTCCCAGTTACACCTTCGACACTCCCAGTTACACCTCTTGACACTCCCTGTTACACTTCCGACACTCCCAGTTACACCTCTGACACTGCAGTTACACCCTGACACTTGTAGCAAACCCTGACATTCCCAGTTACACCTCTGACACTCCCAGGCTACCTCTGACATTCTGTGCACTGCCACTCCCAGATACACCTCTGACACTCCCAGGTACACCCCTGACACTCCCAGGTACACCTCTGACACTCCCAGGTACACCTCTGACACCCCAGGCCACCTCAGACACTCCCAGTTACACCTGACACGCCCAGTTACACCTCCACACGCCCGTTACACCTCTGACACTTCCCAGTTACACCTCTGACACTCCCAGGTACACCCTGACACTCCCAGGTACAACCCTGACACTCCCAGGTACACCCCTGACACTCCCAGGTACACCTCAGACATTCCCAGGCACACCCTGCACATTCCCAGGTGCACCTCTGCCACTCCCAGATACACTCCTGACACTCCCAGGTACACCCCTGACACTCCCAGGTACACCCCTGACACTCCCAGGTACACCTCTGACACTTCCAGGTACACCCTCAGACACTCCCAGCTACACCTCCGTCACCCCCAGGCACACCTCTGACACTCCCAGGTACACCCTGACACTCCCAGGTACACCTCTGACACTCCCAGGCACACCTCTGACACTCCCAGGTACACCTCAGACACTCCCAGTTACACCCTCCGACACGCCCAGTTACACCCACGCCCAGTTACACCTCCGACACTTCCAGTTACACCCCTGACACTCCCAGGTACACCCCTGACACTCCGGTACAACCCCTGACACTCCCAGGTACACCCCTGACACTCCCAGGTACACCCCATTCCCAGGTACACCTCAGACATTCCCAGGTGCACTCCCTACTCCCAGATACACCTCTGACACTCCCAGGTACACCCCTGACACTCCCAGGTACACCCCTGACACTCCCAGGTACACCTCTGACACTTCCAGGTACACCTCAGACACTCCCAGTTACACCTCCGACACTCCCAGGTACACCGCTGATAATCCCAGGTGCCACCGCTGACACTCTCAGGTACAACCCTGACACTCCCAGGTACACCTCTGACCCTTTCAGGTACACCTCTAACACTCCCAGGTACACCTCTGACACTCTCAGGAACACATCTGACACTCCCAGGTACACCGCTGACACTCCCAGATACACGGCTGACACTGCCAGGTACACCTCTGACACTCCCAGGTACACCTCTGAAAATCCCAGGTACACCGCTGACACTCCCAGGTACACCTTGACATTCCCTGGTACACCTCTGACACTCGCAGGCACACCTCTGACTCTCCCAGGTACACCGCTGACACTTCCAGGTACACCCCTGACACTCCCAGTTACACCTCTGACACTCCCAGGTACATCTCAGACTTTTCCAGGCCACCTGACACTCCAGATTCACCAATGACACTCCCACGTACACCACTGACACTCCCAGGGAAACCCTGACACTCCCAGGTACACCACTGACAACTCCCAGGTACACCTCTGACACTCCCAGGTACTCCTTGACACTCCCAGGTACATCTCTGACACTCCCAGATACACCCCTGACACTCCCAGGTACACCCTCTGACACTCCCAGCACTTCTGTCACCCCAGTTCCACCTTCAACACTCCCAGTTACGACCCTAACACTCCCAGTTCCACCTATGACACTCCCAGGAACACCTCTGATACTCCCAGGTACACCTCTGACACTCCCAGGTCACACCTCCCGATACTCCCAGGCCACTTTCGATACTCCCAGGTACACCTTTGATACTCCCAGGTACACCTCTGACACCATGTACCATGACACCCTGGTCTCACCTCTGACACTCCCAGGCTACTTGACACTCCCTGTACACCTCTGACACTCTGGTACACCTCGCCACTAACAGGCACACCCTGACACTACCAGGTACACCTCGACACTTCAGGAACACCTGGCACCCGAGGTACACCCGACACTCCCAGGTACACCTCTGATACCCTGCACACCTCTGACACCCCGGTACACCCCTGACACTCTCAGGTACACCTCTGATACTCCCAGGTACACCTCCTGACACTCCCAGGTACACCTTTGACACTCTCAGAACACCTCCCACACTCCCAGGTACACCCTGACACTCCCAGGTACACTCCTGATACTCCCAGGTACACCTCTGACACTCGCCGTTACACCTCCGATACTGCCGTTACACCTCCGATACTCGCCGTTACACCTCCGATACTCCCAGGTACACCTCCGATACTCCCAGGTACACCTCTGACACTCCCAGGTACTCCTCTGACACTCCCAGGCACACCCGATACCCCAGTGCCACCTCTGACACCAGGAACACCCTGACACTCAGAACACCTCTGACACTCTCAGAACACCTCCCACACTCCCAGGTACACCTCTGACACTCCCAGGTACACCTCTGATACCCCAGGTACACTTCTGACACTCTGCCACACCTCCGGTACTCCCAGGTACAC
>NW_024747723.1:0-8731 GCF_018991925.1 Homarus americanus | reverse complement strand
CGATTAAAAGTGCCTGGGCTCTTGGACTACTTGGCTTCTTCAGGTTTTCCAGCCCCTAATAAAATTCCCTGGCCTTTTTCCAGGTTTCCCAGCTCAGTAGATACCCTGTAAACTCACGGCTTCACTCTCTCTTTTCCCCGGAGGCAAGTGAGTAAGTTATATGCAACACAACATGTGAAAATAGCTGTAAAATTGAGATCCATTCCAACAAATACATTAACAACAGTCACAAAACATTCATAATAAATAGCAGTTACTGTACCAGGAAAATAGCCACAAAACACTGATGACAAACACCAATTCATGACTCTAATGACATAAATAGCTAATAGCAGTCATGCGTCGCTTTACGTCCGTCCGATCACATATACAGTACAGTACGTCCATGGCCCATAAACATAATAACAAAATAATGGGGATAAAAAAAAAGACCCGTTCAGACAATGGGACGCAAGTGACCTTAGAGCGGGCCGCATGCATCACGTGTTCTTAAACAAAATAGATTGTGCTGTATGATGATAGAGTACAGTAACTATAAATATCCATAATATGTTTTGATAGATAAAAGAAATAACTATGTTACTGGTTTATGTTTTTGGCTATTGTAGTGTACAGTACAGTACAGTACTTTTAATCTGATTTCCTTACTTACAAAATAAAAAGTTTACAAATTGTATAACAGTGTACTGGTTTGCTTATTTTGCCTCGTTAGCAATGTAGACGTTATGTTATTTTATTAGCCTTCTTAACCTCCGGGTTTCATTAGTTGTGTACGTTATCTAGTGAATTTAGTCAATGTTGTACAGTACAAATACACTGCAATATTCCACATACATGTAAATATAAATACTGTACAAAGTTCACAATGTGACGTTCGGACAACGTCCAAGTCACGTTCCAAGAACGTATCTAGGACGTTAAGCGACGCACGACTGTACTTGGAAACTAGCCGTAAAACATTAATATTTAATAAATAATAATAATAAATGTTGTAGACCAATAATAATCAAAAAAATAATAATAATGAATATCAAATGGCCATAAACAACCTAGAATGATGAAACACCGATAATATCCCACAGAATCATGGTTAAAGACGCCACCACTAACACCACTGAATACCACAGAGCCAATCTAACCTTCAGGCATGATGACGGTAACACCAACATTATCCCCTATATTGGTCGACGGCGGCCCCTCTAGGGTACGGGGGGACACTGATGCTTTAGGGTGGGTTGAGGCCTCGGGGTGGGTCAGGGCTTCGGGGTGGGTCAAGGCCTTGAGGTAGGTCAGGGCTTCGGGGTGGGGCAGCTGGTTAGAGGTAGTGGTTGCATTTCCTGACTTGAGAAATAATGGTAATGGTTTAATTCTTTGAGTATGATGACTTAACCCCTTGAGTATGATGACTTAACCCCTTGAGTATGCCAACTTAACCCCTTGAGTATGCCAACTTAACCCTTTAAATATACTGAGTTAACACCTTCAATTAACCCCCTAAGTAAGCTGAGTTAACCCCTCACACACAGGTATTTTCATTAACTGCAATTTATATGGAATCAATCTACCAATACCTATACACACAATGCTCTACCTGTGGGGTGACGAAGAGAGGTGCAAGAGACAGACCGTGGTGACTGTCAGCATGGGAGGTGGTGCGTCCTGGCAGGTGGGAGGAGAGGGTGACGTTCTCAGGCCCCGATGCTTCCATTAACCCCTCGGCATAATAGGTCGTCTTGCGTCTACGCCTTCGTCCGTGACCCGATGGCTGGAATAGGTCGAGGCAGAATTCCTGTGGGAAAAAACACGAATTTAGTCTTTTATTTACGACACAAATTTAGTCTTTTATTTACAACACACAAATTTAGTCTTTTATTTACAACACACGAATTTAGTCTTTAATTTATGACACGAATTTAGTTTTTTATTTACAACACAAATTTAATCCATCGACCGCGTATGAACGAACATCTAAATACGGACAATAACGAGACTTACCGGCAGGCAGTCATGGGCGTCTATACAAGCCTTTATGGTAGCATGGATCCACAGCTGAGACGACCCGGCCATTTTGGAGTCTAGCATAAAGGCCTCGAAGTCGAGTCTCACCTCACCCGTCTGGTCCTCGACTCGGTGAGGCTGCTGGGGTACGATCGAGGAGAAGTCTGGTAGTCGACACCTGTAGGGTACAGGTGTAGGTTAGGTGTGGTACAGGTGTGTAGGTTAGGTGCAGGACTAAGAAGACTGGAAGCCATCTACATACTCATTCAACCTAATCTAACCTAAATATAACCTAACCAAACCTAAATTAACACGATTCTAACCTAATCTAATCCAACCTAACCAAAACTAAATTAACATGATTCTAACCTAACTAAACCTACCCTATCCAAACCTAAAATAATCGATTGTAACCTAACCATTTAATTGGGACACCACTAGACAGAATCAAAGTCAATCAGTTCACAAGACTAAGTGCTTCATCAGAGACACTCGCAAGACTAAGTGCTTCATCAGAGACACTCACAAGACTAAGTACATCATCATTAGACACTCACAAGACATCATCAGAGACACTCACCCATCCTTGACAAGTGCCACATAGCCAGAAGCATAGGGTGATACAGGGTCACTTGAGACTGTTACTTCCATCAGCTTAACATACTTCCATCCTGGGGACAAGAACACAATGGTTAGGTTAGGTTCAGCTAGGTTAGGTCGGGTTAGATTAGGTTAGAGTAAAAAGAAATAAAAAATAATAAGACTATATTAATGCACACCGCAAAGATGCCGGGAAAGCATCTTTATAATGTGAGACAGATTGTATGAGTATGGAAACACAGAAGAAGGCAGAGCATTCAACAGTGTGAGGAAAGAAGGATGTACTATAATGGGTTATTATAGTGTGACCCACACTGTGGGCAAGACACCAGCCCACGGTGCCGCCCGTTAAAGTACCTGTAAAAGAGAGAGAGTGAAGCAACATTGTGGTGAAGAGAAGAGAGATTATCAACTAAAGGAGGAGAGTTAATAAGGTTAGCAATTTGATTAGTTTAAGTTAGGTTAGGTTAGATTAGGTGAGGTTCAGCTAGGTTGAATCCTGTAACAACACAACGTACTCGAATGGGTGTTAATCCTCGCTCGTAGCTGCAGTTTAGAGCCAATGGGGACAGCCTGGTCGACGGGGGTGTGACTGTGTGAGGCAGAGCGGGCAGTCACCTCCCTAAACAGCGCCACTTCATACTCCAGTCTACCAGGTGTCTCCTCCACCACCCCTGACACTCTGCCAGTCGACGGTCTAAAGGAGGAATGATTCGTGACTGGTTTATAGTTCTTAAAAACAGTTAAAATATTTACAAAAAGTTTTAAATATTTACAGAAAGTTTTCAATTGTGGTTAAAGTTCTAAAAAATGGCTTTATAAACTAAGTACAGTGGGGGTATGCTATAACGAACGGATCCTACTACGAATATTCCTATAACGAACGGTTTTACCTATAAAATTGAGAATGCTATAACGAACGAAACTCCTACAACGAATATTATTTAATTTAATTTTTTTTTTTCTAATTTATTGTTTTTTTATTACAAATATTAATGATATTCTTTAATAGAATAATTATGTTCACTTATTTACAAAACACTATATAAATCTGTAATCTGAGTTAAATATGTACAAAACACTATATATCTTTACAAAAACACTATATAAATCTGTAATCTGAGTTAAATATGTACAAAACACTATATATCTTTACAAAAACACTATATAAATCTGTAATCTGAGTTAAATATGGACAAAACACTATATATCTTTACAAAAACACTATATAAATCTGTAATCTGAGTTAAATATGGACAAAACACTATTGTATATATCTGTACAAAAACACTATATAAATCTGTAATCTGAGTTAAATCTAGACAAAAAACACTGAAAATCTGTAATCCGAGTTAATCTGAACTATTCCAAACCAAGAGACACCAAACCCCAACTTACAGCGAGCCAGCAAAGCCAGCGGCCCTGTTTTCAATGACCGTGGGGGAGACTGGCTTACACATTATGATAACTTCTTGATCTGTGGCCAACACTACTCCTTCCAGCTGAGGGAACCAAACACGCAACGTAACATACCCCTGTAGAGATGAGGTTAGATTAGGTTGGGTTAGGTTAGTATCTGACCTAACCTGATTTGAGGTAATGTAATCTAATCTAACCACACACATTATGTCATGTACCCCTTGTCTAGGTTAGGATAGTGGTGGACCTGACCTGACCTGACTTGATCTAACCTATCTTAGTCTAGTCTATCTAAACCTAACCTAATTCATGTTAAACACACATATACACAGTCAAAACATCTGTTAACATCTAAGTAAAATACACCTACACATATATGTATACTGTATGTATGGTACCATGTATACTTAAACTGTATTATGTATACAGTATATGTATAGTTATGGATCAAGTTAATACCTGTTGGCCTTTTAAATGAACAGTCTCAGATAAGAGTTCAGTACCCTGCTTACCATGACAACTGGGTCTCGGTGTTTGAGAGGCTGCCAAACATACAAACCAAACACGATAAACAAACAGAGTGGAAGGTGTTTGTTTCCCCCCACTAGAGTTCAACAGCCGGGCACGTTACGATAATAGTTCTGTGGTTAAATTTGTTAAATATTTCACGAGGGTAAATTGAGTTATTTGATGATTAGACTATTTAGTTTATTTCACCTTAAGATTAATCACTCTGATGTTAACCTAACCTAAGCTTAACTTAATCTAGTCTATTGGTAACCTAATATAATCTAATATACGTGTGTGTGTGTGTGTAAGTGCATGTGTTTAAGTGCATGTGTGTGTGTGTGTGTGTGCGTTTAAGTGCATGTGTGTGTGTGTGCGCATTTAAGTGCATGTGTGTGTGTGTGTGTGTGTGTGTGTGTGTGTGTGTGTGTGTGTGTGTGTGTGAGGTACAGACATACTCACATCTTTCCTCACAACACCACACATTGTCAGATCCGTCACCAACAAGTTATACACGAGGCCAGACGTGTCCCGCATGTCCTGTCGTATCTGGCACTTCCCGTCACTGTCCACGCGTAGCCAGGGACATACAGTACATTGTAGGTAGTCAGACATGTCCACACATAGCCAGGGAGACATAGATCAACCACGCATGTTCAAACGTATTCAGGGACATCCAAGTCGACCATACATGTCCAAAACAACAGAGGAAAAAAACATGGGGAAAAAAAAATTAGTTAACACAAACTTAACATAAATAACATATTAAGCAAAAAAATTCCCTTTGTTATTTTTACTATGTTATTTATAGATGGAAGTGGTTTATATATTAATAAGATATAAGCACAAAAATAACTCATTATATTGGGGGATTATGTGAAGATTAGTTACCCCACCAATTGGTTTATTTCACCTGATGGTTAAATTAGGTTAGGTTGGGGTTTGGTTAGATTTCGTTAAGGTCAGATTAGCATTAAGTTAGGTTCAAGTTATAGATCAAATTTAATTAGGTTAAATAAGCTAGAGGTTAATTTTTATGTGATTAAGACCCTACTAGAACTAGGATCTACTAGGAGGAAGGGGGTCTAAGACTCGACCTTTGACCCACCTGAACGGATCGGCCCGCTTGTCATCCGCAAAGAGTGGATGACCTTTAAATCCAACTGGCTTCTTTAGTCTGGCAGATAATCTCTGTAAGTTGCTTCCACCATTACTACCACCATCACCAGCTGTTGTGTGTGCATCACCACCAAAGTCACAGCTGATTTCTGCCACTGTTAAGGAGAAATGGTGAGAATGTGGATCAGGTGGTTCTCTCGCTCTCTCTCTCTCTCTGTCTTCAATCTCTCTCTCGCAGATGTAATGGCATAGTAAATGTAATTAATACTCCAAATATAATCATTAAATATTAGTATTACTTACTTATATACACACACACACACACACACACACACACACACACACACACACCTTGATAGTCCTGTCCGCTAGTCAGCACCATCTGTGGGGAGAAACATGAACTTAGGTTAGGTTATGGTCAGGTCAGCTCAGGTTAAGTTAGGTTAGGTAATGTCAGGTCGAGTTAAGTTAGGTTCGGTTTGTAAGTTACTTGTATGAATAAGTCACAAGTCTGTTAAGTAACTTTATTACTTATAAGGAGCAGTAACTGATTCTTCAACTTATTAACATTTATAAAATTCCATATTTAATACTTAACAACAGAAATTATTCACACACACTTATTGCCAATGACCTATTGTACTTAAATCACACTTATGTTAACTAAGCACACTTATTTACTTAATAATACTTTATCCTCTGACCAAAACACTTGAGCCACACTTACCCTCACACTTATAACCAGACACTACCACACACTTGTTGGAAAACACTTAAAACATACTTATATACTTAACACCACCCAACACACTTAAAACACACACTTACCATCACACTTAGAAGCACAAACACCACACACTTGGTCATCCTTCTCTTCAAGACACTTACGACGGCGTTAAACTACTTATAACAATCCTCTTAAGTGCCTCAAGGACCACAATTGTTTGGTGAAATTCCTGTTGGTAGTAAATGAAAATGATAATGGTGATCTGGTGTGTGGGGGGTGGCAGTGAATGGGTGGGTGATGGTGGTGAATGGGTGGGTGATGGTAGTGAATGGGGGGGTGGGTGGCAGTAACCTAAAGGGCGTTTCCTTTAACACAAACTAACCACATTACGTCATGGGTGGGTGGGCGGGCGCGACTCACTCAAGCACACACGGTAAGGCAGTAGGCGTTACCTACAAGGGGCGGATATTGCTCTATATACCACAAGACATCCCAACACTAACCTAGATACTGCAATGTGACTTCCAATGATTAATGTTGCAAGGCAGAATCCATTGAACTTAATATTGCAAGTTGTTATAGACTGAACTTAATGTTGCAAAGGTACCATTACATTGAGCTAGATATTGCAAAGGTACCATTACATTGGGCTACATGTTGCAAAGATAGCATTACATTGAGCTAGATATTACAAAGGTACCAATACAATGAACTATACTGTATATTGCAAAGGTACCATTACATTGAACTAGATATTGCAAAGGTACCATTACATTGAACTAGACATTGCAAAGATACCATTACATTGAACTAGATATTGCAAAGATAGCATTACATTGAACTAGATATTGCAAAGATACCATTACATTGAACTAGATATTGCAAAGATAGCATAACACTGAACTAGATATTGCAAAGATAGCATTACATTGAACTAGATATTGCAAAGATACCATTACATTGAACTAGATATTGCAAAGATACCATTACATTGAACTAGATATTGCAAAGGTACCATTACATTGAACTAGATATTGCAAAGATACCATTACATTGAACTAGATATTGTAAAGGTACCATTACATTGAACTAGACATTGCAAAGGTACCATTACATTGAACTAGATATTGCAAAAGATACCATTACATTGAACTAGATATTGTAAAGGTACCATTACATTGAACTAGATATTGCAAAGATACCATTACATTGAATCTAGACATTGCAAAGTTATTACATTGAACTAGATATTTAAAGATACCATTACATTGAACTAGATATTTCAAAGGTAATATTTCAATCATTTCAACCCAAATATTACAGTTTTACCATTACAAAATTACTGTAGCCATTTCAGATTTATTTGAGTTTACTGAGTCACTGATAAATTGCATACAAGATCAATTTTATGCAGTTTTTTCACTATATAGAATATCTGTCTGTCTATCTGCAAGAAATATGAAAAACGGTACAAATTGTTCACTATGAATAATGTAATAATAATATACTGTAATAATGATGATGATGATTATGATGAAACACTTTTTCTCAATAAACTTTCCAATTATTTGTTACATTAAAGTTAAAAACAGACACACACACACAGTACCACACACCACCACTGTCTACTGAACACTGAGTTAACACCAAACTCTAGTCACACTTTATGACTCTCTCTCTCTCTCTGTCTCTCTCTCACACTCTCTCTCAATCTCTCTCAATCTCTTTCTCTCTCTCTCTCTCTCTCTCACCTGGGTTGTGTAGATATGCCACCAGTCAGTTCTAATAGACCCCAGTTCTAATAGACCCCAGTTCTATAGGCCCTAGTTCTAATGAGACCAGTCCTAATAGACCCCAGTTCTAATAAGCCCCAGTCCTAATGGACCCCAGTCCCACAGACCCCAGTTCATAGACCCCAGTTCAGACCCCAGTTCCAATAGACCCCAGTTCTAATAGACCCCAGTCCTAATAGAACTCAGTTCTAATAGACCCCAGTTCTAGACCTCAGTCCCATAGACCCCAGTTCTAATAGACCCTAGTTCTAATAGACCCCAGTTCTAATAGGGCCCTAGTTCTAATAGACCCCAGTCCTAATAGACCCCAGTTCTAATAAGCCTCAGTCCTAATGACCCCAGTCCTAATAGACCCTGTTCTAATAGACCCCAGTTCTAATAGACCCCATCCCATTAGGTCCGTCACAGACCCTAGTTCTAATAGACCCCAGTTCTAATAGACCCCAGTTCTAATAGACCCCCAGTTCTAGACCCCAGTTCTAATAGACCCCAGTTCATAGATCCTGGTTCTAATAGACCCCAGTTCTAATAGACCCCAGTTCTAATAGACCCCAGTCCTAATAGGCCC
>NW_024747722.1:0-14623 GCF_018991925.1 Homarus americanus | reverse complement strand
ATGTATGATAAAACCCTTAATGTACGTATAAGCAAAATCGCTATTTTTAAATTGCTGGTGCTCACTCAAATATGCATGAATCTTAAAAAAATTGCGTGGGTATTTCTTATGTCAATATACCACAAAAATTTGAACAGCATTGTAGGACAAAATTGGGGCAACTGTCACACCTAATATATATATATATATATATATATATATATATATATATATATATATATATATATATATATATATATATATATATATATATATATATATATATATATATAATGGGACACATAAGTTAGCTTGGCGTGGTAAGAGGGCTTTAGTTATAGATTTGTCGAACGTCAGGGCAAATGGAAGCGTTCATTATTATTAGAGAGGAGTGTGATCACACGTCTAGTATAATTGTGACTGGTCAAGCATTCACCGTACAGTTGACAGCCATCCTGTACCCTCACCAGCTACAGTTGACTGACCAGCATCTACCCACAGCAGCTGTAATACCAACACCAGTCCACAGGTAGGAATCCTTAGATGCCTCGGTTCATTCACAACGCCTAACGATAACATCCTCCAGAAGACGCTGGTGAAACAGTTCTTGGTGATGTGATTTACGTCTTCCTCTTAAACTATGAATTTTTGGTCCACTTCGACATTGTAAGTTATCATTACTGTTAAAATCTTTCAGTTTTGTCTAAATTAGTACTTTAAGGTCTTACTATTCTGTTTATATTATTTGCTCACATTAATTTATCGTAAGATTAAATTACTTCTACAGACATAATTTAGTTTAATTATACACCACTATACCCTCACCTGGTTTGGCTCTAAGGTCTTGCCAAGCAAAGATAACAACAACCCTCTTGCAATGTGCACTAAGAAGGTTCGTAAATTCCATATCCGTCTGTACTGATCTTATATTCTTCGGGTCGATTTTCCTGTTCTTGTGCAACAATTCTACCACACCTTCTATATCGGGTTGATATACTTTTGAGCAGGGATTAAATTCCACTATCATATCAAGGAACGTGGCAGTATAAGTGTATATGACTTTCAAGCAGGAATCTGTTCTAGGTAACATTCTGATCTTGGTAGAAATTGTTACTTCTGCATATTGCCTCAATTAGGAAAGTTATTTGCAGAAAGAAAAGTAGGATTTACAATATCCGAATGTACAATCTACTATACGCCCGGTACCCTATTCTCCCTGGAGTCAGAAGACGAAGATGGCGTACTGAAACCTGTGAGCCTTCAACTTTACAGACCCTATTTCATAGCTTGACATCTTCTGAACCGCAGAAGATAACTCAGAATGAACTAAACGACCTCGTGAGATCTGGAATTGCCAAAGAACAAGGCAGACATGTTGGGCCCAGACTGCAGCAATGGAATCTCCAAGCTGAAAATGTTGTAGTGTATAAGTTTGGTGACCGTCAAAAGAATTTATTCTTCATCATGGAAGCTGACCATGTACCCTGCAATGACATCGATGGTGTGATGGCAGCCCTCAGCATTATTCATAATCTTGAGTGGAAACTGTTCATTGATTCATCGAAGTTGAGTCTAAGCTGTTTTTTTGCATGTTGGCAACTTGTTTCTCCCAATCCAGTTGGTCATGCTGTCACATGAAGGAAACATGTGACAACATGAAGTACTTTTGAACTGTATAAACTATAACAAACATCAGTGGCGACCTGAAGGTTGTTGCTATCTTGCTTGGACTGCACCCAAGCCACACTAATTATTGCTGTTTTATGTGTAAATGGGTAGTCGGGTAAGGATTTCCCATTACATCAACAGGGTCTGGCCACTCCGACACTCATTGGAGCCACGAACAAAAAATGTTCAGTTTCCCCTACTTGTAGAATCGAGCAAGATTTTGTTACCACACTTACACATCAAACTGGGCCTCATGAAGAATTTTGTTAAAGCTATGAATAAAACGGGGGGCAGCCTCTAAGTACCTCGGTAGTAACTTAAAAAATCTCAGTGAAGCAAAAATCAAGAGGGTGTTTTCGTTGGTCCACAATTCCCATGAGCTCCTTTGGGGTGAGGAGAAGGGGCCAGGACAAAAAGCCCCTAGGACAAAAGCCCTAGGAAAAAAGCCCCCAGAAAAGTGCAAAATAGGACAGAAGCCCCTGTTTTATGTTAAAGAGAGGGTCAGTAGTAATATAAAAAGTATATAGATTTATATATGAAATTATTACAATTTAAATAATTAGAAAATTATAACGCTTTCAATTTTAAAATAGAACATTATTAAATAAATAGAAAAGAAAACCCCCCACATATTTTACCTTCATGTTCATTCTGTATTTACTGAGCTGACCCTAGGGCCCAGTGAGCTCACTATGTGAGGGGGCAGATTCTTGAAGCTGCCACCAATGTGAGGGGGCGGATTCTTGGTCTGTCACCAATGTGAGGGGGCCTGACTCTTTCTCTGTTTCTACACCACCCTCATCTTATTTACTTCTCTAGTTCTTACTCAGTTCCGTCACCTATTGTTTGGTAGCATGGACATTCTTTTGGTAGCCTGGGCATTCTTTTGGTAGCATGGTCGAGGGTCTAGGCACGTGAGTATGGTAATTTTGGTATCAGGTCACTTGGATGGAAATAAAGGTAAAATATTGGGAGAAATGAATACACCTTAATTACTCTAAAAACAAGTTTATTAATATGCAATCAATGGGAAAAGATTTTGTATTAATCATATGATTACCAGGTTCACCTCCTGGGCTTAGTGCAAACTCAGTACCTTCTTCTTTACTCTTACTCATAACATTACTGGTGGTACATTACATGGCACTCATTGTAGATTATTCAACATATACGCTAAACAATGACACTAGTATATGCAGGGTCCATCATCCAACATGGGATAATTATTTCCAACTAATTATCCCTAACATACATGTTACAACACTCTCTGTGGACATACTTCCAAGGAGTAACCCAGGTAGAGCACTGGGGCTGTTGTTGTGGGTAGCCAGACACATGGCGGGTTTGGGGTCTAGCCCAACGAAGCCGTGGGGCACATTAATCAGGCCGCATCGGTGCCATCTTCTCATATATGATCCCGGCTGGACATCTAATACATCCGAGGCCGTTGTTGGATGGTAGAGCGATTCAAGAATCACAATGGGATCGGGAGACAAACGGGGCAGCGTCAGGGACCTGTATGGATGAAGGGACGGGCACTCACTAACTGTGACAACAACATCATGTTTCAGGGACGTTAAAGACGTAAATATGACTTCACTCAGAGCATATCAACTACGTTACTGTACACTTGCACAATCAACTATTAATTGGGTCAAATCACTTTAAAGAAGGGCGAATTACAACACAGAGTGGAATGGCATACCTGTATGGATGAAGGGCGGGCACTCACTAACGGTAGAAATGACTTGCGGGCCTCACTAAAACAGACCAGGAGTCCACCTACTTCTATTCCGATGAATTAATTTACGGTACACTCTGACGTTGAAACTGAGACTATGAACTCATTTTCATTCTCTACTATTATCTTCACTAACAATGCTCTGACTCAGCTATCAAAAGCAAAATTAAATTGATTACAAAGGGTTAGATGGCAACAGGTCCCAACATACAGCGTCTGCTCCTATAGACAAAGACTGCTCATCGATGACGTCATCAAGGAACCGAGAAAACGGAGGACGTTTCCACTGGGGGACTCAAGAGGGTTTTGTGGACGTTTGAGCGTAATATGAATCCTTAAGGTTTTCAGGTTAGCTCTTATCATGACCATTACAACTAAATGTCAGGGGAGTAATTACCCCAGTAGACAAAACATACGTCATTGCAGATTTAATAAACATTCCTTGTATACCTCTTTATAAATGTAACTGAATTCCCGAAGGCCAGTTTAGGTTAAGTTAAGTTAAGTTAGGTTAGGTTAGGTTAGGTTAAGTTAGGCTAGGTTTGGTTAGGTTGGGTTAGAGAAGTGTTCATAAACTTCACAAAAATAAAATAATTATTTATTTTGTGTTATTATTTCTCCTGGGGGACTTTTGTCCTAGGGGGCTTTTGTCCTAGGGGGCATTTGACCTAGGGGGCTTTTGTCCTAGGGGGCAATTGTCCTAGGGAGCTTTTGTCCTAGGGGGCTTTTGTCCTAAGAGCTTTTGTCCTAAGGGCTTTTGTCCGAGGGGGCTTTTGTCCTAGGGGGCATTTGTCCTAAGGGCTTTTGTCCTAGGGGCTTTTGTCCGAAGACCTTTGTCCGAAGGGCTTTTGTCCTAAGGACTTTTGTCCTAGAGGACTTTTGTCCTAGGGGGCTTTTGTCCTAGGGGGCATTTGTCCTAGGGGGCTTTTGTCCTAAGGGCTTTTGTCCTAGGGGGCTTTTGTCCTAGGAGAAGACAGCTTGGAATGCTTTCTGGTTAGTGGTAACCAATTTTCTCGGGAATACCAAAGCTGATAATTACAGGGAGCTGGTGGAAAAACCTGCTTTTGTCCTATGAAAAAATGGGCTGCAATATGTCTTTGAAGATTCATTTCCTCCATTCTCGTCTGAACTTTTTTCCGGCCAACTGTGGAGCAGTCAGCGATTAACATGGTGAACGTTTCCATCAGGACATCTCAGCGATGGAGAAACGTTACCAGGGAAAATGGAACCCATCAATGTTAGCAGACTACTGCTGGACAGTAAAAAGAGAGGTTCCTCAACGTGAATACAAAAGACAAGCAAAAAAGCGTCTGTGTTTATCAAGACAAGTAAGTGACCATTATATGTTAGTAATATATTGTATACATACAGTACTGTATATACAAAATGTGAAAATTAAATTTTCTTGGAAATTGTAGCCAATCAATTGTTTTTATGGTTATATTCGTTTTCAGCGCCCCGAAATCCATAAAGGAATAAACTGTTTATCTCGGAAACACAAAATTTATAAAAATTTGTAGACCAGTGTTATACATTATATCACACGACGTCATCTGCTACAATCCACAAATAGACTTCCCTAAGAGGAAGTTGGTGGAGCTTCTTCTTTATAGTTTCCAAGTAGGTTAGGGTTGGGTTTGCGGTTGCCTATAATATCTTTGAATAGGGTTACATGCTGCGCATATCAGTAGAGTTTATTAAAAGTAGGAGGTGGTCAGTTAAAAAAAATACAAATATTTTTTTCGTGAGAAGGGAAGGGCGACCACACATGAGGGTGACAAACATATAATACAGGTGCAGGCCTGTAAATGATGACTAATTGTCAATTGAATGGTGATTTTACTGAATGTATATTGAACATTGTATCAACATTGATAAGAAGTGACGTTGATATTTGTAGTGTTATATTCTGTATGTTTTCTTTTATAACTTTGATTACAGAGCACGAGGACCTCTGGGATAACTCATCTATAACACAAATTATGTGAATCATCAGGTGATATTCAAGTAGTAAGCTTGAGATACATTTCAAAAGGTGCGTTATAAGTAATGACTTCATTATATTTTAAGAACACAAAAAGTGGAAATGGTATAACATATCGCATAATACTCCCATGAAAATATTATTGTAAAGGAAGAAACAAATTATGAATCTCGCGACAATGCTTATTTATTGGTTTAATTCCATATGTTCCCCTGCTAAGTAGTCAGTGTACAAATAACAGGTCGGGTCAACTTGTGTCAACAGTGAGTGGTTTAGCAATCTATGTCCAAGTCACTGACGCAACAACAGACAAGTACTGACAAAAGTAGAGAAAGGATGAAGTGAAGAACGTTACAGTGTTCTACCGTGGTATATTTCATCAAAATTTTATTTTGTTTATATCAATACAATGACGAGTCTTTAAAAATAATGTTTATAGAATTTACAAGAGTTTATCATTTAAATGAAAGACCAAATACAAGTATTTCGATAAAATATTTAAGTTTTCCGACTCACCAGAACAGACCTTAGTATAAGAAATATTGAATAATATTTTCTTGTCCAAGAAGTTTGCGTGTTTTGGTAATGGCCTGAGCAGCTATTGAACAGAAGCTCCTTGTCGTGCTGCATTCCACTCTTTTGTATCTTTTTTTGCCAATCACACATGTATGAAACACAACTCTCAAATTCTGAATTTTACAAAAACAGAAGTTATTAAGTTGACATTTTGTCTCTACATGCGTTATGGAACAGCGCCGAAAGAGTCAAATTTCTGTATCTATGATCGTCTTATCAGATAATGCTACACGTTAGCGTTGGGTGTCAGGGAGGGGTCTAGGTCCTCGGGGGGTCACAGTATGGTCTAAATCCTGGATATCAGGGTGTGGTCTAGATCCTTTCGTGTCAGGGTTTGGCCGAGATCCTAGGTCTCTGAGTGTGGTCTAAGTCCTGGGTGTCGGGGAGTGTTCTAGGACTTGTATTTAGTTTTCAGTGATGTCTTGGCTAAAGAACTAGCCTCACCTACGTCGGTGATGATGAATCGTATTAACACCTCCATTGCTACATTACGACATACATGCAATTCATCACCACACTGAGCCCAGAATATTTCCAGTGGCATTTATTGAAAAGTCCTCTAAGGGTGCCATTAGATGATAAGTCAATAAGCTCTTCCAAGAGTTTGGATGGTGAGGTGAATAGAAGCTCTGTCTTAAGGTTCTCAGTAAAGGAGTTTGTAATCCATTGGTAAGAAATTGCTAGCTCTCTTATTACTTCAGGAAAATAACTGTTGAATTTGTCCAACATTCCTGACAAGCGTACTGTTGCCTGACGTTTGATGACACTGAAATTCATGTTTCTCTCTTGAATGAATAGATGCATCTGTTCGAAGGTATGAGTGGTTCCTGACGATGCACGAGTTTTCAACAATTTTAGTTTTATTTTGAATGACAACTCGTTCCTGCTGGGTCATGCTATTTGTGTTTGCACCCTTCATCTTTTTGTAGAGCTTGTTCATTACATTGAATATATCTGGAAGATAGCTGAGTTTAGCAAGGTATTTCTCATCACCCAAAAACTCCGCTAGATCAAGATTCTTCTCCAAGAGGACAGTACACAGAGCCTCCTTCACACTGAATAAGCGTGCAGTGAGTATGCACCCGCAGGACACCATCTCAGGGAGTGATGGTCAGCACCTACTTCCTTATAGAGTGCAGTGAACAATCTGGAATTTGTGGTCTTTGCATTAACAAAATTCACCAGTAGCGGATTATAGAGTGAGAAAAAGGAGCCCAACAATACAACAGCGGGCCTATTGGCTCATACTGGGCAATTCCATTTACACCCAACCCCTGTTGGTCATATGTCCATCCAACCTATGTTTGAAGCTGTCCAGGGTATTCGAGTTAATAATGATGTTTGGTAACCTGTTCCACTCCTCCACTACTCCATTTCTAAACCAATGTTTACCTATATCTCGCCTAAATCTAATTTTGCTTTAATTATAACCATTGTTAAAACCATTGTTTGAGTACTTTTGTAATGTCACCTTTGTTTAGCCCTGACATCCGTTTATACACCTCGATCACATTGCCCCTCACTGTACGTCTCTCGAGGGAGTGACAATTAATAGGCTTTAACCTGTTTCTGTAATCAAGGTTCCTAATGTCCGGGATTAGTGAGGGATCGGATCTCAGATTTGAGACCCCTACAAATGCGGGTGTGTAATATGACATCCGCAAATTTGTGTTGTTATTCTGAATTCTAGTCTAGTTTCGTTTACATTCTTGAATTATGTATATTTGGGAATTGTCCAAGTGGGATTGATCATTAATGGTTTCAGAAGAAAGAACAGGTTCTTCTTTTATTATTAATAGCCAAATATCATTTTTTGAGCAAGTAAATACATTACAGGTAAACTGTTCATTACTATTAGCTTTGTTTGATATAAATTGTTCTCAGATGAAAATGACGGCGAGGTGGGTGAAGTTGTACGTGGTGGCAGCGTCACTGTTGATGTACGCTGCGTCAGTGACGGTGGTGCCGTCCATCACCTCTTATAAGGTAACCTACTCATCTATTTCTCTGAATGTAATATGCTTAATAGCCTAATTTTGAACACCATTAACCAAGTTCTAGTTAGATGATGAGTCAACAAGTGGTCAGTATGCATACATTAGGTAGGTTGGGAAAATTTCTTCTAGAAGCATCTCTCAATCTATGAAATGCTTGTGACTGCCATTTAGGGAGTTGACAGATTTAGTAATTTGCATGTAGAAGAAACAACACAATCTGGACTCCTACTGTAAGTTTTACAATTCCTCCCTGGTTCTCCCCACAGGTTGTTCCGCGGTTCCCTAAAGAGCTCACTAGGTACTGTCTCCTCGAAAAATTGATACTGGGGGCGGCCAGCACCTACCTCTGTGCCATGGAATGCCTCCACCACCCAGAGTGCCTCCTTTACTGCCTCAGAGGTTAGTGCTGCCTCATATACTCACTGCTTAATCTCCTCCAAATTATGATACTATAGGTAACGTTTGTTTGATTTATATTGTTACTTGGATTTTTTTATAAGATTTCACGTCGCTCAACTATGCTGAAACAAAATGCGACATCAAATATTATTTTTGCGCTAATTATATTTGCAGTATAGAAACAAGACAAAGTAAATGTAAAACAAGCGAAATAAATGATATTGACCCTAGTTGTAACCACCTTAGTTAAGGACGGTCGGGTGACGGGTAAGCGTCTGATGGAAATGATTAAAACCCGTCTTTTGACGCACTGACTATTTATATATATGGTAACAAAAACTGCAGAGAATAAGGCGTTCATTAGTATTACATGGTGATCCATCTGATACATAATTTGTCAGTCTCACACAATTTTATTTTAACTACATAAGATCATTAAATATAGTAACATAATACAAAGTACATAACTATGAATCTTAGCTGTTTTTCATTCCACATTGTGTTATTGCTCCAGATAAGAGAAAAAAGCAGTAGACATAATTATTCCACAATATTTCAGTAATGAGGGATACGTCATCACGTAGGCTGGACTTACAAGTGCGAATCGATGTAAATCAGTATGGTGTTCCAAGAGACAACAGTATTGCATAAATTGTCTTCGCACAAAACTCAGGGACATGATTGTGATTTGGTATGTTCACTACTGCCAGTAGAGGGTGGAGATATTCACAGTAACTCTGTAAGGTTTGGTTTGAGAGTTAGGGAAAGCCAGTCAGTCACCGTCACCTGCAGAACTGTCTACCCAACAGAAACAGGACCGTTCTGCTGTAAACACCCCTTCAGCTCACTCTACTCCCCTCTCCTATATCTACAATACTCTCATAACTAAACTATTTCTAAAAATTTATTGACACTGTCCCCACGATTCCCTACAAGGGGTAACACTCCGAAATGCTTGTTCTATGGCTGCGACATTTACAAATATCTGGCGATATATATATATATATATATATATATATATATATATATATATATATATATATATATATATATATATATATATATATATATATATATATATATATATATATATATATATATATATATAACCTGTCGGAATTTTACCTAGGTTTTTTTTAGTTATAGTGGATGGTAATGCAGTGGAAGCTCCCCTCAGAGAATACCGAACCAGCACAAATACAATTAATTAAAGTATTTTCTGCGACCGTGGAATAGCTAGTACCTTTGATTGGGGTTAATGAGACGCACTGGTAAAAGATAACCCTTCTATTCATTGCAACACTACAGACGGAATTAATAATTTTACACAAGCACTAGAGTACTTCTTAACGCAGCTTTCTACACTACAATGGGAAACAAAAGTTGTACATTGTATCAAAAAAATTATTCAAAAATATTAATTGCATCCGAAAAGATCTAATAATGCAGCAGTCCTACATACTCCAGAACAGAAACCAGAACGAGGAATTAATTTGAAACAATTCCTTCATACATCCAACATCACTTAGTGGCACATAAAACATTAAAAAAATATTACTTACACAGATGAAAATGCCTCAAGTGCATCAGACAAAATTATAGCAATCCCTGAGGAATAGAAATCCTGATTTAGTATACTACACATGAAACATAGATCATTCATAGCCTGCCTGGAATGACCCACAAAATACTATAATCCTAACTTTTCTAACTACACAGAACCCGAAGGTTGTAACTACTAACCTGCCAAGTGGCAAGCATTTACAAGAAACAGATAAAATCACTCATGGCCCGTCAGGCAGGCTGGTGCTCCGTTGTTTTTTCATTACTCTTTCTAGGTTCAGGAGTCATGAGTGCATTTCTCCACCAACACCCGTAACATGCTTCACACATAAGTTCAGAATGCACCCGTACATTAAGGTGCTGCAGCCTTTCATCAATTTTTGAAGATGAACCCCTACGTCCCACGTATGCAATCGACCATGAAGAACGTTGATTCCACACCTGGACTTGGCTATTCTAACCACATTTCACCACCATCACCCATAACATGCAACCTACTGCCACAGGCAGTCCCCCGCCCACTTTGTGCAGTCCGCCACTACAACAAAATTCAGCCCATAAGAGCCCGCACTGATAGATATAAGCACCATCGCATCTATTTTTAAAGTAAAAAACGGCTCCTGATTTATGTACTGTACAGCCCTATAAATGTATTGAATTTATATTTTTATGTCTAAATCACATGTAAGTTTGTATATTTTCAGCCACCGGCTGCAACTCTATTAATAAACCGTTTACTATTATTATTATTATTATTATTATTATTATTATTATTATTATTATTATTATTATTATTATTATTATTATTATTATTATTATTATTATTATTATTATTATTATTATTATTATTATTATTATTATTATTATTATTATTATTATTATTACATATGTTCAGAACACACCCGTACTTTAAGGTGAAACAGCATCAACCAATTTTGTTGAAGAGAAACTCCTACGTCCCATGTGTGCAATCAACGATGGGGAGTGTTGATTCCACATACACCACATACACACAATACTGAGGAGATGAATGTTTCTATGTAACCACTGGAACTCCCAGTGGCTTACTCCCAGAACTTCATGAACAGGAAGAGAGCGACCGTCAGCCCGCCTTGTAAGGCCAGCTCTGAGAACAACCAGGTGAACCCTGCCCAGCTGATGGAGGGGTTTTACTTACATAAGAACATAAGAACATAAGAAAAGAAGGAGTCTGCAATAGGCCGGTTGGCCTGTGCATGGCAGCTCCTGTCGAGAGTTACTACCACTCTCTATCATCCATGAATATATCCAGCCTCCTTTTGAAACTTTCCAGCGTTCCAGCACTTACTATAAAGTTGCTAAGCTTTATCCACTCGTCCACCACCCTATTTGTAAACCAGTTCCTTCCTATCTCCCTCCTAAACCTAAACTTATCTAACTTAAATCCGTTGTTCCGAGTCCTATCACCTTTATTGATTCCTTTCACACACTTGAATACTTCTATCATATCTCCCCGCACTCTTCGTCTTTCTAGGGAATGCAAATTTAGTTTCTTTAACCTATCCTGATATGGAAGGTTTCTAAGTCCCGGAATCATTTTCGCCATTCTTCGCTGCACCGACTCTAGTGAATTGATATCCATTTTATAATAAGGGCACCGGAACTGAACCGCATAATCGAGGTGCGGCCTGACTAGCGCAAGATATAGTTGCAATAAGATATCTGCACTCTTATTACTTACACTTCTAGATATAAAACCCAATACTCTGTTTGCCTTATTTCGAACATTAACGCACTGTTTTCTAGGTCGTAGGTCCGGGCTTACAAGTACCCCTAGGTCTCTTTCACAAGTCGACTTCTCTAGGTTGATGTTGTTAAGGCTGTATACATTGATAATTCTGAGTGTAGATCGACTGCAAGTCTCTACTGGACAGGAGTGAATATATGACGGCAAGCTTTATGTATTATAAACGTTAGTCACGTCCTTACGATAAGGTTGATGAGCGACTGAAGCATAAGTGGCCACCTATGGCTTACAGAAATGCTGATTTGGCGGACTTGCCTCTAGAGAGAGTTGCCTGCCCGTGTCCAATCAGTCTTACCTAAGGACAGGAAATATAGGGCGGTAACTTGAATATAATATCAGATGTATTGACCCATTTATACAATATGTTCTGTTGATGAGAGACAGGGTTTCAATATAACGCTTCAATACCCACCAGCCGAGCTCCGTGAGGCTAAAATAACTACAGTGTACAGTACATCCTAGACAACCCTAACTGTTATAAACAGACATGTAGGACACTAAGGCTGGGAAATTTATTACTGTAGGCATTAGCCACACAGGACCTAGACTTTTAGTGTTGTAAGTATGTTGCGAATAATGTTGAATTTGGATGATACTTCCTGTAATAACAGAAATATGGAACATAATTGCCAGAATTAAAATAGAGGAATTGCAAGACTTGTAGTAAAATTTTTATAGGTAAATGGCAAGTTAAAGCAGATTTGAGTTTTCGATTTAAAGCAAAATGCTGATGAGTAGGCAAGGGTCCGTAATGTACTACAAGTGATTTCACAGTAATCAGGAGCCTTGTAATGCCCTTTCACAACTAGCTGCTTAACACCATCATGGCATTTTAAAATGACAGTAGTGAGATTTGGAAAGAACAAATACTGCATATGTGAAGATGAGCGTGAACACAGTCTTTAGACTAACTGGCCTATAACTGCATTGCGCTTACGCTGCGTACATTTGGTTGTATGACTGCCAATCACATATTCTCTGCAGCAGGAATAAATGCAAACATGTAGGCTGGACATACGTGTAGATGTAGATAAGACGACTTACACCGTGACAGTACCTCAGAATCCTATTGATAACATGAATACTCTTCATCTACTAAGAAAAGTTCTTAGGCCTATCTAGGGTATACAGTGTGTCGTTCACAAACCAGAAGGGTTCAAATGCCATGCATTAAACTCATGTTGCCCTCGCATAGAATGTGGATCAGAATTGCATTGTGAGTGAGGGTTGACTCCAACAGTGGGTAATAATAGTGAACCCTCATTGTCATTAAAAATAGAGTTAAATGATACTGCAACTTGGCTATATTTTAAAGCTTCAAAAGCGTCTGCACAGGCACAAGCTTCGCGTCCACACGTCCTATCCTGCATCTACAATGCTGTCTATTAGTTCCATTTTAGAGGTTACAATTTTATGAACTGAAATTTCCGCAGCATGCAAATATTCTGTGAAATAAAGGAGCCATTCTAATGTCGGGATTGCTTTCAAACCAGTAACAACCCTCGAAACTTGGTTAGACTCCACTATGATTGCATTAACCTTTGATTCTAGAGCGGTAATCGCGTGAAAGGTTTGAGAAATAACACGATTCTGTTGAGATACAGCCTGAACGACAACGTTCATTCGGTCCCCCAATTTACTTCATCGGCGTTGCCGTGCCAAACAAAGCGCTTTGGATGAGACCCACAAAATTAAAGACCCCTTTTTCGTCGTGCCTGAGAATGCACTTCTTGAGCAAGATCCGCTTGAGACGCAGGTAGATTTTTCCCAACATCGAGAAACTCGCGAAGGTGCTGGAACGAAAGTGTGAAGGTCTATAGTTTGTAAACTATTGTCGAATTCTTCGAAGCTGTGCTGAGACCATGAAGGATGTCCAATGCTGATTGTAGTTGGCCGTCGACGTTTTCCATCTGACGCGGAAGTTGGAGTAGTGGCTGTAGTTCATACTTGATGTTCACCACGTCCTCAACTATGAGAACGCGTCGAGAGGTGCCACAAGTGCACCTGGTTTGAGGACTGATGTGGACATGTCTGTCAACACAACGGTGCCACAACAGAGTAAACAACACTGAAGATCAAACATTCTGAGGAATTACAAACGATTTAACGTCTACTTGCAGAACGTAGTTTCATACAATAGTCATTTGGGACATTTTGCTTCTGAACGGTCTGCAGGATGTATCAATCACATTATCATCAACTGGAGGTAAGACATTTATCTGGGTCTTCTTCAGACGATCCGCGTGCACGACATCTGCGATCTGTGCATTAGGCTTCCAAATTTTGAATTTGTTGCCTGCTTCTTTTGAGATTATGCAGAATGGACCAGAAAATTTTGCCGAAAGTTTGGAGTTCCTTTCAGGTTCTCTTAACATACAGCGTCCCCAACGTTCAGTGCGATAGGTTTAGCATGTTTATGTTGTTTGATGATCATTTCGGCGCGTGACGCCGCTAGATGTGATTGTACTTGGGCATGAATATCTGTAAAGACATGAATTTGTTTTGCCGCGAAATCATCATTATAAACCGGGTATGGCGCATCTGTAAGGATGTCGTAAGGTAGACGTTTATCTGCCATAGACAATGTAGTAGGGTGTTTTTGTAGAGCTATTCAGATTCAGATTTTTCGAGGGGGCTAGTTTATTGGGCACCCCATCCTGTGCAGGTGAAAGCGCAAGCGTTATAGCGCTCAACAGGAAAGTATGAAAAGTTCATACTTGCCTTTATAACTCGTACATTAATAAAAAGCTTGGGGTCAGGTTTTGTCAAGTTACAAGTGAGAGAATGATGAGTGTGTGGAAAGTTCCCGGTACATTAAATCTGTTTATGGCAAAAGTGGCTGGTCCTAATAATGTCAAATGCCAGGCCTGTCACTAGGGGAGGGATATCTGGTCTGGGAGAAGAGGTGTTGGTAACGGCTGGGTGTAATG
>NW_024747721.1:0-9614 GCF_018991925.1 Homarus americanus | reverse complement strand
AGAATTAAGACGGGAGGGTGAATGAAAGTGAGAGACATGTAGAAGGGAATGACAGAGAGAAAACAATAATAATAGTCATAACACAAGTAAGACAAAGAATAATAAGACAACACAGGTAAAAAAAAAATAAGAAAATTACACCACGACACCTGGTCCACGACACCTGGTCCACGACACCTGGTCCATGACACCTGGTCCACGACACCTGGTCCATGACACCTGGTCCACGACACCTGGTCCATGACACCTGGTCCACGATTAACGTATCCATGACACCTGGTCCATGACACTTGTCCACGACACTGGTCCACGACACCTGGTCCATGACACCTGGTCCACGACACTCCTGGTCCACGACACCTGGTCCATGACACCTGGTCCACGAGACACCTGGTCCATGACACCTTATCCATGACACTGGTCCACGAGACACCTGGTCCACGACACACCTGGTCTACGACACCTGGTCCACGACACCTGGTCCATGACACCTGTCCACTACACCTGGTCCATTTTACTGGCCCATCCACACACCTGGTCCATGACACCTGGTCCACGAGGCCCGGTCCACGACACCTGGTCCACGACACCTGGTCCACACACCTGGTCCATGACACCTGGTCCATGACACCTGGTCCACTTCACCCGGTCCACGCCCATTAACCTTAGTCCATGACACCTGGTCCACGACACCCGTCCACGACACCTGGTCCACGACACCCATCCATGCACACCTGGTCCACGACACCTGGTCCATGACACCTGGTCCACGACACCTGGTCCCATGACACCTGGTCCACGACACCCGTCCACGACACACCTGGTCCACGACACCTGGTCCATGACACCTGGTCCACGATTACCTGTCCATGACACCTGGTCCATGACACCTGGTCCACGACACCTGGTCCACGACACCTGGTCCATGACACCTGGTCCACGACACCTGGTCCATGACACCTGGTCCACGACACCTGGTCCACGACACCTGGTCCACACCTGGTCCACGACACCTGGTCCATGACACCTGGTCTATGACACCTGGTCCACGACACCTGGTCCACGACACCCGGGTCCACGACACCTGGTCCACGACACCTGGTCCACGACACCCGTCCAGACACCCGGTCCATGACACCTGGTGCACGACACCTGGTCCACGACACCTGGTCCACGACACCTGGTCCACGACACCTGGCTATCCATGACACCTGGTCCACGACACCTGGTCCACGACACCTGGTCCATGACACCCGGTCCATGACACCTGGTTCATGACACCTGGTCCACGACACCTGGTCCACGACACCTGGTCCACGACACCTGGTCCACGACACCTGTCCACGACACCTGGTCCACGAGACACCCGGTCCACGACACCTGGTCCATGATGTAAAGTCACAGAAAAAAGTAACAGGGAAAAAGTCACAAAACAAATCTAACCTAACCTAACATAAGCTAACGTAACATACGTGAAATGGCATCATATATTAATTGTGTTACCAATGTAACTTAAAATATTTTTGTCTTATTACTTTAACTGTTAATGATACTTAAATAAAATGTGACTTTTTCCCGTGTCTTTTTTCCTAACCAAAATTGTGACTTCTTTTTTACTTTTTTCCTAAGAATTTATTTCCGTTCACACTTCTACCACTCCCCCCTCCCTCCATTTGTTTCCACCAGCCTCCCTTCACCTACCTCTCCCAGCACTAGGCCGTGGAATGTTTCAGCGCCTTATGATCCTTAAGACAAAGGCCAGGAAAATCATCATTAAAGTAACCTGGATTTATTCAGTTGGAAAAAAAAAAAAACGTTATTTTATTGTGTTACGAGTTGGGGATTTAGAATATAGTTATACGTCTACCCAGATCCCAACAGGTAACAACAATAAAAAAAAACAAAGACAATCGGACTATAAAAGTGTAGACAAAGGATGCGAGTTTTCGTTGTATATAATAGAGTACCATAAATCCCTTAACAAAATATTCAGCTTATAAATTACCCTTAACCAAACTTAACCTAAACATTAACAGTATATACATATTAATACAACATAAACAATCTTGAAGCAAGTGGACGTGGGGGAGTTAATACAAAATATAAGTACTTAAGTGAGGAGCTGAGATGGCTGACGAGTAAGGCTGAGTATTGTAGAAGACGGTAGGTAGTCACTGCACGTAGGTTTAGAGGATAGATGATCCTGTGGTCACTTCCCAGAGCCAAGTCTTCTCTCCTCGAATTGGAGCTGACAAAGAAGACTTTGAGGAGGTGACGCAACAACCAGGATATGGAGAAGGGAAACCCCGGAGTGTTAACTAAGACGAGTCATACTCGTGTCTCGTCCCTCGATGGCGTTGCTCGAGGTGCTGGGTAGGTAGATCAGGACAATAGATGGCGTGGTTCGTAGTGCTGGGTGGAGGGGTTCGTAACACCCCCCCCTCCAAAGACCTCCGTAGCGCGGGCGCGAAGGAGGTGATCACCTGGTGCGTCTGGAGAGTAGCTGCTGCATTTCCACTGGAGCTCGGGATAAGGAGTCTGCAATCAGGCTGGATGAACGTGAGTGGGTTATGGTCGGTGAAGACTAGGGTTGCTTGTGGGCAAGACTGGAGGTAACATTCAAACTTCTTTATTGCCAACACCAGAGCCAGGGCCTCCTTCTCTATGGTCGAGTAGTTGGTCTGATGTCTTTTCAACTTGGCGGAGTAATATGCCACAGGGTGAAGAACATCAGTGGTTGGGTCGGGTTGTAGGAGCACAGCCCCCACTCCGACACCACTAGCGTCGATTTGCAGATGGAAGGGCGAGGTGTAGTCAGGGGGGTGGACTACAGGCTTGGAGGCAAGGAAGGCTTTGAGGCGGTGGAAAAACTGGTCGCACCTCTGGTTCCAGATGTAAGGGACCGCAGAACTGGTAAGGTCTGTGAGGGGTCCGGCCACGCTGGAGAAGTTACTGCAGAACCGACGGTAGTAGCCGCACATCCCAAGGAAGCGCATGAGTTCCTTCCTCGTCCTTGGAATGGGGAAGGACAAGATGGCTCTAACGTTTGCGTCCTTGGGTCTCACCATACCATGCCCAACGATATGTCCCAGGTAAGTCACTGAGGCCCGGCCAAAAGCAGATTTAGCCAGGTTTATGGTGAATCCAGTCTCTTGCAGTCGTGCAAACAGTATCTCCAAACGCACCAGATGTTCGTCCCAGTTGTCCGACACCACCACCAGGTCATCCAGGTAGGCGAACGTCCCACCTAGGTCCTGAATAAGGTAGTTGATGGCCCTCTGGAATGTGGCCGGAGCATTAGAAAAGCCAAACGCCATAACCAAATATTGAAAAAGACCAAATGGAGTTATAAATGCCGAGATTATTTTTGCCCTATCCGTGAGTCCCACTTGATAATATCCTTTCAATAGGTCCACGGTACTGATAAATTTGGCACAGCCTATGCTGTCTATTATATCTTCAATCAAAGGTAAAGGGTAGGAGTCTGAGATAGTGACCTGGTTCACTTTACGATAATCGGTACAGAAACGAAAAGTGCCATCGGGTTTTGGAATGAGAAGGCAAGGTGAAGCCCAGGGGGAGGTACTAGGCTCAGCTAAGTTATGTTTTAACAAAAAATCTACCTCCTTTTTCATAATCTCTTTTTGTGGATTTAGTCGATAGGCTGATTGCCTAATGGGTTGTACATCATCTGAGATTAGCTTAATATCATGTTTAAGTATATTGCAAAACCCTGGGAGGTCTGACGTGACTTTAGGAAATGTTGATAATAACTGAGTGAGATCTTTTGCTTGAGATGGATTCAGAACAGAAAAATACTAATCCAAGTTGTTGAGTATGTGACTGTTAGCAGGTTTTTAGGTAGAGGAAGCCCACCTCCACAGGTCCATATGTCATCTGTCTCCGGCTCCGGCCCTGACAAACCGTATGCAATACAGGTTGACTTATAGCCCTGTGATGTCTTTCCCTCTGACTGCCTGGAATTGTAAAGTTTCATGAGATTAATGTGAACAAGTTGTGAATCTTTCATGATCAGAGTATGGACTATATAGTTGAGAGGAGATAGTTTATTAGCAACTATATAGGATTCAGTAAACTTGCTTTAAGGAGAGCCTGAATGGGTAGAAAGAGTAACACTTTTGTCACCTGGAGAAAATGATCTTTTAACTAATTTAGGTTGGGACTTCACCATTTTTTCTTTGACTTTTTTTAAGTTTGACTGAGCAATGGTTCGGACTTCAGTTAATTTGTCCCTTAAAGTGTCAATGTATTGGGAAACTGTTGCGGGCTTAATAGATGGAGTGTCAAACCACTGCTCCTTTACTATTTTAAGGGGTCCCCTAATTTGTCTCCCATATAGTAACTCGAACGGGGAGAAACCCAATGACTCCTGGGGACATTCCCTGATGGCAAAGAGTAACAAGTCTATGCTTTCATCCCATTCCTTTTGGTGTTCTATACAGTATTTTTTGAGCATTGATTTGAAAGTTTGATGGAACCGTTCCAAGCAACCTTGGGATTGTGGGTGGTAAGCCGAAGATGTACAATGGTCCACACTGAGGTCTTTCATCACCTGTTTGAAAAGATTGCTCGTAAAATTGGTGCCCTGATCGGATTGGATCTCTTTAGAAATGCCCACTGAAGTGAAAAGGTGCAAAAGAGGTTTGATTAAATTTTTTGAAGTGATGCTTTTAAGGGGAAAAGCCTCTGGATAACGTGTACTGGTATCCATAACTGTGAGCAGGAATTGATTTCCCTTCTTAGTCTGTGGTAATGGGCCCACACAATCCTCAACAAACTTTTCAAATGGTGTAGAAAATACTGGGATGGGCTTAATGGGAGCTGCTGGTATACTTTCATTTGGTTTTCCTACCATTTGACAAATATGACAAGATTTTAGGTACTTTGACACATCCTTCCTAAGTCCAGGCCAATAATAGTGTTGGAGGAGCTTTTTATATGTTTTCAGGATTCCCAAATGTCCTGAAATACCATCATGGGCAAGGGCAATTAATGCTGGTCTGACTGAGGTGGGAATTACCACTTGATGTATTTCAGACCACGTGTCTAGCTGGGCAAGCTCAGGGGGCCTATAGGCCCTCATCAAAACCCCTTCATGATAATAAAAACACGGAAGGGTGTTAAAATCTTTACCCTCAACTGCTGCATGGTGAAGTTTATTCAAAGATGGATCAGATTGTTGGGCTTTAACGAGCTCATCCTTACTAATGGTCTTATTGTACAGATCTTCTGTGGGTAGGAAGATATTAGAGGTGGTTTTAGATGAAGAGGGCCCATTTCGCACACTCTGTGACCGGGTGACAGCACAAGATGGGAAAAGATGAGGAATAGTTTCTTTAAGGTCAGTGGGGGAGTTGACAGGTAAGGGAGAGTCGACTGTCTTTATGTTAGGAACCACTAGATCTCCTACCAAGTCATTACCCAATAATAAATGAATGCCGCACACAGGCATTGGGTCTTTCCTAATGGCTATTTGCACTTCCCCAGTAATCAAGGGACATTGGAGGTGCACTTTAGCTAAAGGATAGGAAGAATGGGATGAGTGATCTGAAATTAGAACACTCATTAGTAAATGCGGTAGATATATCAGGAATGACGTTAAACAGGAGGATAGATTGTGCTGCGCCCGTATCACATAGTATACGAATAGGGAAAGAACGAGACCCCTCTATGATTGAAATTTTCCCTCATAGGTGAATGAAGAGAAGAGATCCCATGTTCTTCACATTGGTATTTGCTGGTTGGTTTGATTTGGGATCCAGGGAACTGACGAAGATCGCTTAAGGTAAGAACAAGTGCTTTGGGTGCATCGGGGAAAAGTAGGTGTGGGACCTTTCGACCTACCACTACGTTCCTGGGGTTATCAGAGGAGGACCTAAATATGTCGGTGGATCCACGTTCTCACTGCCCTGTGCGATTCCACTCAACAAAGCGTACGCATCAGCCAGCCTGCAGCACGCCCTAACTAATCCCTCTCCATTCTCCACATGCTTCCAAGATGTGAAATGGTATTCTGCTTCTTCCATTCTCCAGGACTACCTTCCAAATTTAACAAATCCTGAAATGTGGAGGTCTCTGTAGCCTCTAACCACTTCTTAAAAAACCTAAGCTTTTCTTGAGCAAACTCAACAAAGGTGTGGGAAAATGGTTTGGTTAGTTTACGAAACTTCTGCCGGTATCCATCTGGCGTGATAGCATAAGAGGCGAGGATATTCTTTTTTACGTTATCATAGTCATCAGTCTGGTCTAAACAGTTATAAACTCTACGAGCCTTGCCATATAATTTAGGAACTAACACTGACACCCACTGGTCCTTTGGCCACTCATTCTTCCCGGCTATTTTCTCAAAATTCCTAAATGACCCGTCCATATCGGATTCATCAAACCCGGGAACAAGGGAAGAAGCAGTAGCAGGGTTAAAAGCAGCTAGTTTCTCTCTTAATGCCACTTCTTTTGATCTAAACTCCGATGTTAAGGTGACTTCTATCTCTCTTACCTGTAGTTCTTTCAGTCTAACCTCCTGCTCCAACTTGGCCCGTTCCATCATTTCCTCATGCTCCAACTTTTGCTCCAACTTGGCCTGTTCCAACTTGGCCTGTTCCAACTTTTCTTCATGCTGCAACTTGGCCTGTTCCGACCTTTCTTCAGGCTCCAACTTGGCCTGCTGCTCCAACTTGGCCTGCTCCAACTTGGCCTCCTTCTCCAACTTGGCCTGTTCCAACTCTAGTTCTTTCATTTTGATTTGGAACTCGAACCTAGCTCGTTCTAGTTCCAAGGCGTCTATTCGTTGTGTTTTTTCTTGAGGGCTAGCCAGACCTGAAGCAACTTCTGAGTGAGGAGGGGTGGTGGATAGTGGTTGAAGTTTCTTGGACATGGGCGTTAATCTGTCAACAGCGGATTCTTTTAAAACTTCATGTTGAACCAGCACTTCAATCACATGATTTTTAACATTTCCTTAGTCAGTTGCTGTGAAAATGGGATATTATAATAGTTGGCTATTTCTTTCCATTCTTTCTTCAGGATATTAACACGTAATTTAGCTACGGAAGATTTTCACAAAATCCTGGAGATCAAAACCTGAGGTGGCCATTGTTAAGAAAAATAGGATAAATTAACCAATGGTCCAAAGATATAAGTGGATAAATCTTAAACAATATCACGGCAGTGGATAACCAGAAAGTCCCGAAAATCCAACCAAGTTATAATTAGGAAATTACACTTATGATTATTGTTCTTCTGGAGAAGATCCTTAGGATAAGGATAAGAATGGAAATAGGAAGGGCGTATTTATTATATTAATACTAAAAGATCCGGATTAACAACCCTGATATACTTGAAAGATAATATGGACATGTATTAATATAAAGATCCGGATTAACAACCCTGATAAATGGTAAGGAGAGACCTGAATGAGATAATGAGAATAAACATAATTGAGGCTTATAATTATGGGGTCCCTGGTAGAGCGGGGAAGTCCCAAGATATCACTTCACCGTAACTTAGTGACTATGGAACAGCCTACTCTGGAGTGAGGGTACAGCATTAAACAGATCCGGATTCTTCCCTACACTCGATAAGACTTACTACACGACTCACGTGTAATAACAGGTAAGCCTTATGACACTTGGAACCTAATATCCTACGGCTGTCACTCTTACTGTACGATAATACCAATATATGCACACACATATGAAGGAAACTTTAAACCACCGTAAAGCAATTGTGAACAGAAGTGACTGGGAGGAATAATTAACACTGTGTAACAAGGGAGGAAGGAATATGGTACTTAAGGTCGTGTCCTGTCACGGTCGCCATTTGTTACGAGTTGGGGATTTAGTGAGGAGCTGAGATGGCTGACGAGTAAAGCTGAGTATTGTAGAAGACGGTAGGTAGTCACTGCGACGTAGGTTTAGAGGATAGATGATCCTGTGGTCACTTCCCAGAGCCAAGTGCTCTCTCCTCGAATTGGAGCTGACAAAGAAGACTTTGAGGAGGTGACGCAACAACCAGGATATGGAGAAGAGAAACCCCGGAGTGGTAACTAAGACGAGTCATACTCGTGTCTCGTCCCTAGATGGCGTTGCTCGTGGTGCTGGGTAGGTAGATCAAGACAATAGATGGCGTGGTTCGTAGTGCTGGGTGGAGGGGTTCGTAACATCCCCCATCCCATCAACACCCTCCCCCTCCCTTTGTCTCTTATAACCCCTTCCCCCCCAACCCCCCCCCTCAACCCCTACTTTAAAACCCACTCAGTTTCCGGAGACGAGCTTTTAAAATGTCACACACCTCATCTCCCATTATAAGTCGAGGTCTCCCATACGGAATTCTATAACACCAAATGAGGAAGTGGGGGAGGTGGGGGGGGAGGGTGAGGGGAGGGTTGTTCTTCTCCTCTCCGCCATTATATTTAGAGAGAGAGAGAGAGTGTGTGTGTGTGTGTGTGTGTGTGTGTGTGTGTGGGTGTGTGTGTTTGTTTGCCTTGCCTTCATTTGTCTCTCTCTGAATTTTATTTGTTTCTTTGTTTATCCTTACGTCTCTATATTTCAGCCTGGTGTGTTTATCTACGTATAAAAACTCGGTACACACACACACACAGACACACACACACACACACACACACAGTCACGAACCACCATATTTACGTCGCCATTAATCCACTATTTCATATTCTCGTATTTTCTCATCACATATCTTTTCTTCCCTCTGAGGAACCCAGATGAGAGACCTACTAATCCTCTATTAACCCACCTGGTACCAATTTCGACTGACCACAATACAATTACAGGTGAATGTGTGTGACGAGATTACAGAACAGACGAATATATATTCTTCTAATTTGAGTTATTGTCTCTTTTCTTCTCTTGCTTCCCATTATTATAGCGATTTTCTTTTTTTTCTTTTTTTTACTCTCTCTCTCTCTCTCTCTCTCATACAAACACAATGGATCATGTGAAGATTAGGCACCCCGGCATATTTCACATGATTACACAATCTTCCGATACCTGGGGTTTAGATTAGGTTAGGTTATATTACTTTAGGTTAAGTTAAGTTAATTTATAATAGGTTAGCGTTAGGGAGTTTAATCATGTGCTATAAAATAACCAAGGGGGACTAATCTTCTGGTCATCCCCCTCCCCCCCCCAAAAAACAAAAATAAACCCACAATACACAAGAAATCTGATAGGAACACATGACAACCCAACACTGGTGGTAAATGATTCCAATTTCCTCCATTGCTGTGACAGTGGGCAGGGCAGGGGAAGGAAGGGTGTCAGGGGTTGCCAAGTTCTTTATTTTTTTATTAATTTTTTTATTCTGATTTTTTATTTATTTTTTATTCTGATTTTTTATTTATTTATTTTTTTGCAATTTGCCAATAAAGAAAACTAGTTATGTCGTCAACAACAATAATAATAATAATAATACTAATAATAATAATACTAATAATAATAATAATAGTAATAATAAAAATATCAATAACAATAAAACATGAATAATAACAATAATAACAACAATTACCACCCCACGGTACCTGTCAATAACAGTTAATTACTTCCGAATAAAATAATGACGCGAAAATAATGGAACCATAA